>NC_087210.1:13178454-13200954 GCF_015104395.2 Macrobrachium nipponense | reverse complement strand
GTCGCCTTTAACGAATTGAAGAGATTTTTCAACTTCAGTGGAGCATTCCGAACTAGGAAAAGTTTCGGAGAGGTTTGTTTGTGTGTGAGCGGTAGAGGAAATGGCCAGCCTCGGCCACTCCATCCTCATGTGATCCTAAGGTCTAAGTCGCTGCTAGTTTCCTATGTTAATTAATGAATCCACCAAACATTCCTGATTGGAATGAATTTAAAATCCTTCAAGACTAACGAGAAACTATATGACAAAAATTTTTTTTTTTCATTGCAAAGTCCTTCTTAAGTAGGCTTATAATCAGTTATTTTCAACAATGTGTACACATGCAAATGAAACAGGCTTTCTTAGATACGCCTCTTTTGGGCATTTTAAACACTGCATCAAATTCAAGAGAATATTAAAGAGATGTAATGAGGAAAATTACTCATATAAGCTGCTTAGGATATTACCCAGCGATACACAGCTGAACAGACGTCAACAAATACTATATGGCACCATCAAGTACAACATGTAAAAAATGCGCTGAAGTTTCTTCGGCGCAATCTAGTTTTCTGTACGGTGTGTAATGCTGTATGATCCATGGCCCATGAAGCTTTCAGCCACGGCCTGGTGGTGGCATGTTCTACAAAGTTTCCAGACGCACGATCATGGCTAAGCTTAAGCTTAAATAAAATAAAAATTACTGCTAGAGGGCTGCAATTTGGTATGTTTTGATGATGGGAGGGTGGATGATCAACATAACAATTTGCCGCCCTCTAGCCTCAGTAATTTTCAAGATCTGAGGCCGGACAGAAAAAGTGCGGACGGACAGACAAAGCCGTCACAATAGTTTTCTTGCACAGAAACTTAAAACAGATAACTTGTTCAAAAATAACTGTCTACCGGACATCAATTATTACAGAACAGTACCTGTAGACTGGCAGTTCAAATGGTAGTTGATGAGTCTTATAGGAAAGGCAATTGCGATTACCAAAATTAGAGGGTCTCCTTTACTTGATGAAATGGGTGCTACCTACAAATTAGCATGAGACTGTACAACCGTAATTAAATATAAGCATACCGACATGTACGACCCGCAGGGACATTTAAACAATGCGTGTTGTATTCCTTGCAGCAGCGATGGGTCGGTCGTTGTAGAGTTGTATTGTGTATTATATATATATATATATATATATATATATATATATATATATATATATATATATATATATATATATATATACATATATATGAGTGTCGAAAGGCCGAACAATCACTCCGTTGTTTCACCTTCCTTCGTGACAATGTGAAAAACTGCTGCGTAATATATAAAATTTTATAAGACAGTGATTATTATTGAAAACATTACTCATTGTTTGATAAATACAGTACAGCGCAGTTTAGAATGAAAACGAGTCTTTCAGCCTTTCATATTCTAAAGCTTTAAAACAATCTATAAAAATATGATATATTTTCGAAGCCCAAGAATGAAATGAATAGAAATTGAAACATTAAAATAATAAGAAAATTTTGTCGCATCATCCTGGTGGTGTGGAAATTGGAATAGAAAACGAAACTGTCTCATGCTGGAATAGAATTAATTAAAGGTTCCATTAAAAGAATGTAAAAGCACAATTGGCACGCCAGGATTTTTCCAATTGACTTAAAAATCATCCAGTTTTACAAACAGGTTCTATATGACCGAAAGGAAATGAGAGTCAGCTCGTGGAATTTTTGGACTAATGATTTAGAAATCAAATTTTCTTATTATAGGGATATAATTTTCGTAGTCGGTCTCTGAGGTAAGGCTGCCTTTGGAAACATGATGGCAGCTTATTCTCTAACTGGACCTGGGAATAAACTTAATTAACTATTGACATTGTAGTCGTTAGTACTCTTGAAAGTTGCCAGAAAGTGGATATTTAACAAACCTCTGCATAAATCATTTGGATCACAAATTGGGGCTGGGGTTGGCTTTAACTTCTTAGTTCTAAAGGCTAGAATAAACCACAAATAATTAAACTGTAAGTTTTGTGTCACCGAATGTTACCGTAGTTGCATTATTCCTTTTTCCAACTAACTTTTCTCTGATACGAAATACTTGAAATATATTTATGTTTTTCTGATCTTAAAAACTACTGAGGCTTGAGAGCTGCAAATAGGTATGTTGATCATCTACCCTTGGGTATGTGTATGTGTGTTACATAATGTGCGAGCCTCCGTCTGAGCACAAATTTGCTATGACATATAAACGCAACATGCTATCACTTTCAAAGAACACATACAAAATTTAATTATGCAAAAAACAAAATAAAACTGCCTTTATAAGAAGAGATGCACGAAATGCTATTATGTGAGAAAAAAGTAAAGAAATATCTTTTAAACTTTTTTCCCTCGGTGAAATATATAAATCTGCAGAATTTTTCCCCTCGAAGAAAAATGTACATTATATGAGCGAAAAAGCTATCTGGACTGTGGTTGTGTTAAAACACAATTCAGGCAAGTGGCTAGGTGCAAAATGAAGCTCACGACGTTAAACTTCAATTTTCTTCTCGGGGCTTGATAGGTAAGCGTCAGGTATCAGGTCCACCAACAGAAGTAATACTTTGATCGTAAATAACCGTGTTGTTACAAACAAGGTGCGCCTGAGTGCCACATTGCTGGTCTTACTCAGTGATTGATTAACTTGAATTGAGTATAGAACTTAGGCTAAAGGCCAAGCACTGGGACCTATGAGGTCATTCAGCGCAGAAACGGAAACTGACAGTAAAAGGTTTAAGAGGTGCAGCAGGAGGAAAACCTTGCAGTTGCACTATGAATCATTGTGAGGCGAAGGTGGAAAGAAAGATGGAAGAAAGAGAATATGAAAGGAGTTACAGTAAAAGGAACAGAAGTAATGTCTACAGTGCACCACAAAAGATGCACTGACGGCACTACCCCCAAAAGGGGCTTACAGTTCATTGATGTCAATGTCTTGTTTGTCCACCTGCAGAGAAATTACAGGATGAACTCCTCGGTATCGATACTTTGAAACTGAACCAGTAATTTATCTCTGGGCTTAAATGCTAAGAAAAAAAATATACATACATACATACATATTCAGTATGGCGTTAATGTCTAATAATGAAGGTTTTCTCATTTGAATACAAAGTTATCAGAATTACACCTGAAATATTTCATACTTTTATCACTAAGACATCAAGAAATCAGAGTCAAGAGCCTTGAGCCACTAACGCCCATTAACAACATTCCTATATGAGCATTAGTGAAGATAAGTCTCAGTAATCACTGCCATCAAAAGGCCTTTATGCTTACATGTCATTAAAGGGCGTCCGGCCTCTCGTTTAAAAGTGATTCAAAGACACCGGTGGCTCAATCCACCGGAGAGAATCTACTAAGAGAGTAAAGAAACGGCTTCTGGAGAGGTAAGAGACGGGAAAATAGAAGAGATGAGGTCAATGATGATTAATTATGACGAAATACAAAATAGGTGTATGAATAATACATACTGCGTGTGGAATTATAAGAAATAAATTCTTCGTTACAAGTGGAATTCGAACAGCTACATGGTTTAGAAACAACGCTGTACTCTGACTCCTGAGAATTAAGCCCATATATAACAACTGGCAGGGTGTATGTGACAAAAAATAATAGACACGTGTAACAAACTTACCAATCACCTGTCATGGTGGAGATGGGTTCATTTCGATTCAGTAGAAAGACAAGTGCCAACAACCGGTAGTAACGCCTACAGATGCACGTGAGGTGCACTGACGGCACTACTTTACATTGTTCCTATCAAATTGCTCATTTGTTTCAGCCACAACGACTTTCATAATTCTTTCTGGTATTTCTGGAAATCGAAAATTTTGGAAACACCAAGGATGAAAGGCTGTAAAAATTCATGATAGTTTGAGTAGTATATTGTTAATCATCTAATTGTGGCTTAAGATAATGATTGACTATTGTTGCCAAAATAACTTAGCTAGCATCTGATACATACACACACACATGTATATATTATATATATATATATATAATATATATATATATATATATATATATATATATATATATATATCGTGTAAACTCACTCTTCACACAATGACTACTAGTGTTCCAGGCATGTAGCTATTCATTTATAACAAGAGTCCCTTTAAATAACCAGTCTCAATGTCATGCAAATAGAAGCATTGTTTTTCCCCCTTCGCAAGACGAACAGTGGAGACGTTCCTTCTCATTTCCCTCTTGAATTCCAGTAAAGCAACGTTTATGCTGCATTACTTCAGGTTTTCTTACAGTTTTTATTGTTGTCATTTGGTTGTGACTTCACAAGTTCGCCGCGGATATGGGGTTATTGTATTCTTAGTATGAATTGGGCAAAGGGAGAATGCAGCTAATAATGATAGATATAATAATATGTATTATCACTATCACCATCATCATGACGATAAATGATAGTTACTATGCTATGCATCATGATTTGTGTGCAATTATGTTTTTTAAGTTATCAAGCCAGTAGTCGTTTTCAGTCCTTATTTCTCTCTCTCTCATGGTTTCGTACCCGGAAAAAGTACACAAACCCAACTGTTAGTCCACCGTGAGAACATATACAAAAATATGAAAAGCGGAAATGAAACAGATGTGGTTTATCTAGACTTTGCAAAAGCTTTTGACAAGCTAGACCATAATATATTAGCGAAGAAAATTAGAAAACATAATATAGTGGATAAAGTAGGAAGATGGTTAAAAAAAATTTTACACAACAGAAAACAGATAGTTATTGCAAACGATGAGAAATCGGATGAAGCTAAGGTAATTTCCGGTGTGCCACAAGGTACGGTGTTAGCTGCAATACTGTTTGTTATTATGATTGAAGACATAGACAGTAATGTTAAGGACTCGGTAGTGAGTAGTTTCGCCGATGACACAAGAATAAGTAGAGAAATTACTTATGATGAAGAAAGGAACGCGCTACAAAGAGACCTAAACAAAGTATATGATTGGGCAGAGGTAAATAGGAGGTATTTAACTCTGATAAATTTGAATCAATAAACTATGGAGACAGAGAAGGAAAGCTATATGCATATAGGGGACCTAATAATGAGACAATCACAAATAAGGAAGCAGTCAAAGACCTTGGTGTGATGATGAATAGGAACATGTTATGCAACGATCAAATAGCAATTCTATTGGCAAAATGTAAAGCAAAAATGGGAATGTTGTTACGGCACTTCAAAACAAGAAAAGCTGAACACATGATTATGCTTTATAAAACATATGTTCGTAGTCCAGTTGAATATTGCAATATGATATGGTCACTATCAAAAGGATATTGCACAAATAGAGAGTGTACAAAGGTCCTTTACAGCTAGAATAGAAGAACGTAAGGACCTTGACTACTGGGAAAGACTACAATCCTTAAAATTATATAGTCTAGAAAGGAGAAGAGAACGCTACATGATAATTCAGGCATGGAAACAGATAGAAGGAATAGCTGAAAACATCATGGAGCTAAAAATATCAGAAAGAGCAAGCAGAGGTAGATTAATAGTACCCAAAACTATACCAGGAAAAATAAGGATAACACACACAGGACATTAATCCACTACGCACCAGCATCGATAATGCAGCGTCTATTCAATGCGTTGCCAGTTCATCTGAGGAATATAACAGGAGTGAGCTTAGATGTAGTTAAGAATAAGCTCGACAAATATCTAAATATCTAAACTGCATCCCAGACCATCCAAGATTGGAAGATGCAAAATATACCGGAAGATGTACTAGCAACTCTCTGGTAGACATATATATATAATATATATATATATATATATAGATATATATATTATATAATATATATATATATATATAGATATATTATGTAGATATAGATAGTATATATATTATATATATGATATATATATAGTATATACTATATATATATATATATATATATAGATATATATATATATATATATATATATATCTATATATATATATATGTATTTTATATATATATATATATATATAGATATATATATATATATATAATATATATATATATATATATATATATATATATTTATGCTTCAGAAATCACAGTAGATGCATGTGACTTCATTAAATAAGCAATTACCACAGGAAAATGATGGTCAGAAATCCAAGCGCTTTCGTCTTTACTAAGACATTGTCAAGGAGCTAATGAAATACAATTGGAGAGAAAGGTCTCAGGTACACAACAAGATCAAGAATACCAGATGGTTAATTGTCAAAAGAGTGAAAATTAAAAGAAATAATCCAGGATTATTGGATATCACATGGTCACAAACATAAACAAATTTGACCCTAACCAAAATTACAAAGATACTTTGTAATTTCGGTTAGGGTCATATCTGTTTAGGTTTGTGACCGTGTGATATACGATAATCCTGGATTATCTCTTTTAATTTTTACCCCTTTGACAATTAACCATCTGGCATTCTTGATCTTGTTGTGTACCCGAGATCATTCTCTCCAATTGTATTTCATTAGCTCCTTGACAATGTCTTAGTAAATATGAAAGCGCTTGGATTTCTGACTATCATTTCCTGTGGTATTCGCTTTATATATTATATATATATATATATATATATATATATATATATATATATACTATAATATATATATAAATTACTGCGTTTCTTCCCTTCCCATTGAGAGAACACTGGTGAGAGGGAAGATATTTAAATATATAAGCCCGACTTCCTCTGCCAAAGCAAATCATATGAAACAGCAGACAACGACTTTCAAATTGCCCTTGTGAAGTTTCAGACCTTGGCTCAAAAATTGTGCTAATCAAGGGACTGGAAACCAGCTTATCCTTGAAATCACGTATCCTTAAACGTACCTGGTGATTCTGAATTGGAATTACTCTCTCTAATATTCCTGGACCAGCACAAATGAACAATATACGTTCAGTGGCTCGATGAACGGGAAAACCGGTACTGATGATTTTGGAAAACGTTAATTAATAAAAGGTATCAAAGGATATGGAAAAAAAGGAATTACTCATTTCCATTCACTCAGAAACAATATACAGTATAGTATATATATACATATATGTATATGTATATATATATATATATATATATATATATATATATATATATATATATATATATTACGTATATATATATATGTATATATATATATATATATATATATATATATATATATATATATACATATATATATATTAATATAAATAAAGGCAGATGATACGGTGGACAAGTGAAACAAAGGAGTAGCACTTGCCTTCATTTGCCTTTATTTATACATCATCACGTTCCGTATCTTTTTGATTCAATTATATACATTTGAATATATATATATATTATATATATATATATATATATATATATATATATGTGTGTGTGTGTGTGTGTGTGTGTGTGTGTGTGTGTGTGTGTGTGTGTTGTAAATATTTTCACATTTAAACATATGTGTGTATGTGTAGGTTTGTGAGTAAATTTGTCATGTATGATTCTCTTTATTCACTGGTACTATCAGCCTAATCCCACATACATATCTGAACGATGGGAAACACATTTTTCTCTCGCTGAGAGATGCCGAGTCGAGGGTGGAATAACATTTCTCGTCTCCGCCGTCGAATGAGACACCAAACGGCCTCAGACAACGGTTTTCCTGCTTCATACCACAGCACCGAGGAGACGAAATGGAAACTGCAAAAGCTGAGGGTTTTAGCAAAATGTCCCGGTTACGGTAAAACGAGAAAGATATTTGCGGGTATGAAATTGTCCGGGGAGATGTACTTGAGTGATAAAAATGAAGTCTTAAGGTATTTATAGCTAACAAAAAATTATTGGAATGGGACTTTAAAGATGTTATCTTTGGAAATAGGCATTTATAGTGTTCGGCAAAAACTATTACAAAAGTACTGATCACAGCTTAACTACAATAAAAGATTAGTATTACCGAAATAGTTTTTAAGTCGTAGTGACTGGTAATATCTTATATATGAGAACCCTGAAAAGTTGAAATTAACATATGTGGAATGAATGGAGAAGATGAGATAAAAAGCGTAGTCAAATGACTATAAAGATTAAGGAAACTCCGAAAGAGTGACTTATTTAGGGCCTTCAACTTGAAGTGGTACAGACTCTGAGTTGTCACACAGGAAGAACAAGGAACACACCTTCCCAAGGAAGGGCCCGCAGTCTAAATCAGATCCCTTGGCTTCGATGGATCAGTATAAGGCGTATTATGAAAACTTTTGAAATGCCATGACTTTATATCATATGTTTGACTCAAATCACAAAATAGTACATTGTAGGAAATGAAATCTCTGCCCAGTTTCTTTAAGAGTCGATAGTCAAGAGGTTGCAATCTTTGTTCCACTGTTCTTTGTTCCACTGTTCTTAAGAGATTAGTCATGTGAATACTCTTAGATCTCACAAAATAAGTTCCACTGTTCTTAAGAGATTTTTCATGTGAACACTCTTACATCTCAAAATAAAACAAGCAAAAAATGCGCTGAAGAAGCAATCGAGTTTCCTGTGCCTCTTATAACGAAACACCTGCCAAGGCAAGAGCTAAAAAGTTAAAGAGGAAATTGGAAATTGAAACACGAAAACAACTGTACCAAACGTGGACTATCAACAAACAGGTAATTAGGCTATAAACAGTTGGGTTAATGAGAATTCGGTATTTACTAGGATAGGTACTTTAACCTGGATAAAATGAACAGACAAAACAGTAATGGCTGAATAAATAGGAAAGTCAGCTCAGTGATACCTTGATAAAAGGGACAGTCAGCACAATGCCCAGAGAAAGGGGGACAGACAGGCAGTGATTCCCGTATAAAGGGAGACATTTACCACAGTTTCTTTTACCTGGGTAAAAGGAACAGTCAGCACAATAGTACCTGGATAAATGGGATGGTCACCAAAGTAATGCCTGGATAAAAGGGACAGTAACCAAAATAATATCTACATAAATGGGACAGTTGCCTCAGTGATAATTGGATAAATGGGACAGTTGCCTCAGTGATAATTGGATAAATGGGAGTCACCCCAGTAATATTTGGATAAAGGGGACAGTCAAAATTTTCCAGGGGAGCGCCAGGTTTTTCAGCTAGTATTATATACATACATACATACATATATATATATATATATATATATATATATATATATATATATATATATATATATATATATATATAATGTGTGTGTTTCATATGTAAGGTTGTAATGGAGTGGTAATGGAGAGAATGAAAATTAAATTTGTGAACAGACGATGGAAATCCTGACCTGACGTGAATAAACTACAGCCGATTTTACTCCTCTGCAATTGGTTATAGGCAAACATTTCCTCTCAAAGGAAAAGGGTAAACTAAAGAAAAATCAGTCATTAAGGTAGAAGAACTGAAATGGTTGATATGAAACCTGATTCAGGATCCTAAAAGAAGAGGTAACGAAAGATTTTGATCAGTTAATTGAGCTTTCCAGTAATCCACGTAAAAGGGGACTTCATAAATGGTCTGGGAAGGTTTTCTGGATATCAGTGGATTAATTCTTGATGCCATTAGCCATTTCATGGAAATAAGTGCGATAAGAAGGGGCGAGCTGATCTCGTTATTTCTAGTTCTAAGCTGAAAAAATGTTTTAAAATGGAGAAAGTTCCTTCTCTCATCGATTAATGGAATCTAATCAATCCAAAGCTCTTTGCATCGTAGTCGGTATGACTGTTTTTGTTTTAGTTTAGAAAAAAATGAGAAAGAGACTTCTGATTTTTTTTTTTTTTTTTTTTTAAATAAGAATGAGCACTACAGATGTCTCCCGTATTGAACGCTACCCTACATCTGATGTCTCCTTCTTTAGTAGGGAGATATTTGTTTGATGAAAATGTAAATTTTTCACGAATATTTCACGAACATTTAAAAACTACTTTATAGAAGTGACGACGTCTAGCTCTATTTCATTGATTCCATTTTCATTTCAAACTTCGTCATTTAGAAGAAAAAACCCAACACTTGATGATAACAGGGCATTTGGTTCCTTCGTATACATCATAAAATCCGGTTGAGTGTTATTATAACCCTGTTAAGTTTTAAGTTTTAAAACTTTTGGATTATAATCCAAGTGTTTCAACAGTAAAGTATCTAAGTGTCAATATGATTTACTCATACTTACCAGGATTGCGTCGTGCAAGGAATGTTTCAATCCACTGTAAATTGTCTTATGAACTGCCAAATAAAATAATGTTTAGACAACAGAGCTAAACTGTGTGGCAAAGTCATTAAATTTATTCAACCTAGTAGAAACCCAATCTCTTTTCAATAACTTTAAGTGGCCAATTGCTGTCCAGTACGTCCAAGCTCACATTATTCAAAATCTTTAGCTAATCGGCTTTTGAATATTTCGATGGTCTTGACATGAAATTTGCCATCATAAATAAAATACTGTTGCTTTTGGTTTCTTTGTTAACAAGATTGAATCGGTTTCGGCACCTCTTCCGCCTTCAAGGTGATTTCACCCCCCCTTGTAATTTCGCTTTACCTCCAAAAACGAAATGTCCTTTCTTACTTTTAATCATACATTTCCACTGGTAAGCAGAAGTCGGGGGAATGTCTTTGTTCACTTAATTATTATGAAAAGCTAAACAATTTACAGTTATTTGTTGGAAATGTAAACACTCGTTTATTTTTCAAGCATTTGGCCTTCATAAATAGATCAACACAAAAAATCTGAGTAAAAAAAATTGAGTGAACTTAGGAACATTGAGATTTGAACAGTTGTTGTGACGCCTCTGAGAAAGATCAATCGTTTTACCATCAAATTACATGGGCTCGTCCTATTTTCTTTCCACTCCCTTCCTGTTGTGCCGTCGTACACGAATATTTTTGTATTAACTCCTCACGCTTAGCGGGGACGTATTTTCGGCTTCCGGCGTCAATTACCAAAAGGATTATTAATGTCGTCACTGATGACGACTAGGTAAATACTCTCAGATACGTAGGTGATAAGATTTTATCCATTTCGAAATGATTAATTCAATATCCAGAATGATATAGACGACATGAATATGTAGAACCATAATTTCTGAGGAGTCGCCGTTGCTGCAACAGGTAACGTGAACATTAATCCTCTCGATTTAGACAGACAATATTGACCGGAGCAACGACTTATCTCTATTCTTGAAATATTTACTCTGCATCTATATACTTCATCAGTGACTGAGTACCAACGCAGTTTTCAGACTTAACGGATGGCAGCCGGGAACAAAAGTTACATAAGAGATAACGGCCTCAACCCGTGTCATCAATTCCCTAGGATATGGTTTGTATTGTTGCCTTCTATTCCTTTACTATATCTAGTAAAAAATATAGCTATAAACCTTCCTAATTTTTTTCGCCATTTCCAAAAATAATTTCCAAAAATTCACAGAAACACTGTCACATTGTTAATAAAAAGCAATTAAATTTCATAAACTTGTCAAGAAGTATGTTTATAATAATTAACTAACCTGTGAATATTTATCAATGGAGGGAATGGTGATTCATGCGCAAATATTTCCCACAAACATCAATTTAACACCACCCATTTCATAAACACTAATTAATAATTGAACATGTTATTAATAATCTTAACAAACATGTGAAAACTGATGCAAATAATAATGATAATGTAAAATATTAAAAAAATTACCTGAAACTCTAACATTTAGGCTTCTAGTTAATAAACATAAAACACCAAGAAGTGTGTCGGTAATAATCCTCTCCGACTTGTGAATAATGATCAACAATGAAAATAATGGTGATTAACAGATAATCCTTAGGATGGAAAGGCATGAATGAGACGGAGAATGGGGAAAAAAAAAGTTGTACTCATTTAAATTTTTTTAGTTCTTGTTTTGTTTAATATCTTGTAGAGTAGTCTGTTGTGTTAATTGTTTGATAAGTAGCGTAATGTTGAAAAGTCAACACCACAATTTGCTCTTGTATTACGATGACGTTACAGTAAGTAATGGTTATGTTAAGTTATGCTATTAAGTCCACGGCGACCCAGACCCAACCGAAGTCTCTGAGTTTGGCAGTTTTCATAGTATATTTATTTTTCATTATGTGATTTTTGTTCTTGTTGAAGATGAGAAATATCTGTTCGTCATTTACTATAAAAAATGTCTACGTGAGCTGCTCACAGGTGATGCAGGCATCCTTCTTCACGAGACGAAACCAGACATGATATTGATGAATCGAAAACTGGTGATATTTTTCTAACTTCACCAAGGAGACAACAGGGCAGCTGACATCCATCCATACAAAATATTTTTCATACTGTGCCCAGATCGTCGGGCTATGTATACTGAGGAGGCCTTGAACAAACCCGTCTTTCGTTGTATGCGTTCAAGTATCACCAATTATTTTCTGTTATCGGGGTTCGTGTCCCTTATGTTATTATTGTTGTTCATCCTCCAAACAGCTTTTCAGCAATAACTTTGGTCCTGATAACAGTTACTGCATGACCAAAGAGGAATGCAGCCTTGCAGTGTGTTATTTCAGTGCCATTGAAGGTCACTTCTTGCTGTCTTCGGCCTTGGTTTGCTTCCTCGAGATAGTTTTCATTGCATACTTATTTCAGTCTTTGAAGTATGAGCTCTGCAAGTTTCAGTACCCCTTTGGCCAGTACTCACTAAAGATCACACTAATCACCTTAACCTACCCTTTGGAAAAACAGTCGTTCTTGCAAAGTTGCAAGGGAGACCTACCTTCTTGGATGAAGCAGTTTTCTTGGTATCGCTGTTTTTAACAAAGTTTTGGTAAGAAAGGCCAAGGGTCTTTTGTCATTCATCTACATGGACAGACTGTTCCTGGTCTATGAACCATGTTTCTTCCAGTTACCTGTTTTCTGGGGATCAGCCTCATTAACAGAATGTTCCACAGGTTAGGGACCATGCTGGTTTTGGCACTGTCATTGGATTCAATAGTTGTATACAAATATGGGGCGGCTAGTGGCGAAGGCGAAGGATCATCACAATCCTTCGTCACTAGGCCTATCACTGTAAATGAGATGTACCCAATCGTCATCTGAAATATCACTGTTACTCTCATCGTCATCTGAAATGTGACTGTCACTCTAATCATAATAATAATGGATCTTGTTCTCTTTCTTACTACCGGATATTCTCCTCTTTCTTTTCCCACGTCCTTCTCTTTAATATAACTGCTTTTATTTTTAACCTCACCTATTAAGTCCCAGCCTTGCTCAATAACAAAAATATCACCAAGATCCACTACCGGAAAAGGGTTAAATATCGTCACTATCAACGCCATCTGAACACAAAACATCCTTCAAAATAGATTTACCGTTACCATAGACACCACCTTGGCCACCAACACCCGGAGCACCTTCAATTTTTACTTTTTTTCACTTTATCCGGGACAGCTAGGTCACACTGAACACATCCTACAATCCTCGATACCTAAGCTCATTATAGTGATAATATTATCGCTTGGTGATTAATAATACTGATGACAATTGCGATACGAGATCACACGAGTACTGAAACGAGGACGAGCCGAGGAGTGATTGGCTAGCTGGCTCGCTGGCCGTCGCTAGGCGTAGGTATGACAGTTTTAGTGATAGGTTACCCTTACAAGTAACAACGCCCCTCTGGAAACAATTCCTATAATACTATTCTTTATGAAATGCATTGTATATAGTGTTTCCTAAAACATGGTACTTATCGAGTTTATTCACACTCACAATTGTACAATATGTTTATGTATGTGTGTGTGGGTGTGTTGAGTTTGCATTGTAACCCTTGGTGCTCATTTCGCTCTTTTCATAGGATTTGAAATCCTAAAAACATATCTGAATATCACGGAGTAGCAAATGCTGTCTTTCACGGTTACATATCAAGGGCAGTTAAATAGTGTCATTTTAAGTTCTGTATTTAGCTTTCCTACCAAAAGGTTTTCGTTAGCCAAACCTAACAAAATATCTAATGTTTCCCTCTTAATTTGACTAGGGAGAGGCAGTGAATATTTACTTTTACTTTTAGAAGAAATGAACTGTTATTCTAATCATTTACTCTATGTGTCAATTGCTATTATTTCATTTCTCTGCTATGTACAATTTCATCTACTTCATTTAATAATATTTAGTGTACTTCTAAAATGAAATGCTGTTGTCTACAAAAAAGCAAGAGGAAAGTTGTTGCTGCTTCCCGCATTCCTTCATCTTCCACGTTCATCATACGTGAGTAGAGAGCTTAAAAAAGATAAACAAGGAAACGCCCCGCGATTCTATCTGCTTTACCAAAAGCAATTCTCTTTCATGATGACTGCGATGGTTCCTCGCTAATGTCATTCATAGATTCGTTTTTAGTTAAAGGCGCTAATTCAGCTACAAGTCGCCAGGCCACCACTTTCCACATTATTGCTCTATCGAAATCAGCAGTGTTAGAAATGCTTCGTTTAATGGCATTTTGCGCCAGCCTACCATACATCGAATTTGACTTATCTCTATATTTTTGTATCCATAAATAGCCAAATCCAAACCTGATTTCGATGATAGGCTTTATTCATTGATCTTTCGATTTTTTTTATCAACCCTGAGAGGAATGGATAATCTGGTTGCCTGGTATCTTAGCTTATGCACTAAATATGCCCAGATGTTTGCTGCCTTTGCCACTGATAAAAATGCCCGGAAGATTGCTGCCTTTGCCACAGCGAATTTCAAAATACATGATTAGTCTACTGGCAGCGTCAGCAAGACTGGTATTCACGCTCGTAACTTTTGACTCGAAATGAGCATTGGATGATATGACATTCCGAAGGAAGGAAGGAACGAGAATTTGGAATCGTCATCCTGAATCTAAGATATTTCCGAGAGAGAAAATCCATTTTGCGCTTGGCGATTCTCCCTTATTTTTGTGCTTGCATCTGAAATGGAAGGTTTGCGATTTTTGATGTTTTATACCGATTGGGGAGAACACTCCAATTCTTTTATATCAGTGTAATCTCCCATAAAATGAATATACCTGGAGTCTCATTTTCTGAGGAATCTCTCTCTCTCTCTCTCTCTCTCTCTCTCTCTATTTGGAATATATGTAAGTGTTTACATAATAAAAATATGGAATGTTAGTCCATATATATAAAAGATTGCTTGCAGGAATGTGATCAGACTAGAGACGCTAAAGATGACGTATACAATAAAAGTAGGCTAAGATAACATGCCGTCACCTGTAGTCACTCAATTGTTTATAAACATTAGTCCAAGCTCCCTGCTTGAGACAACTACCGCCTACGTGATCTGTAGCGTGTCTCATTCGATTGTGTGTTCGTATGAAACTATGTCATTGTATGTATGTTCATATGTTCGAACTACTGTCTGTTCCTTCATAACTTGTAACAGAGATGGTAGACAGGCAGAAGAGAGTTAGCTATCGTCATTAGAAGACCTGTACCTCTTTACCTAAGCTTTATCATGTAGAGGAATAGGATTAGCCATCATCATTGGCAGAAGCGATCAAGCTATCGTTATTAGAAGACTTGTACAATCATATCTGATCTTCAGCATGTAAAACTTCAGAAGAAATTATATCTATTTTTATACTTAGTGTTTTCTACAAGAACCTCACCGAACCATGAGTTTAACACATCGTCGTAAAGATAATACCGACTTCGTAAGTGATCTACAAAACCCCAGACACTCCATTGAAGATGGAAGTGCAATACCAACCGACTTAGCGTATAGATTATCGCTAGTCTAACATTACCTCATAGGGCGCCTTATCATACAAGGCACAAGCCCTAATATTGGTGGCCAGCGGACCAGAAGAACTCTACAACGTCCTACGAAGAAAAAACAGAATAATAAATCATGAAGTCAACGACGACGAAAGCAGCAGATTCTTCAAGCAACCTAGTATCATCATTAGTGAGCGACTTCAGAAAACAACAAGATTCGTCAAGCAACTTAGTATCATCGTTAGTGAATAACTTCAAGAAACAAAACCGACGTGTCCTTTTCCTACGGCAACGGAAGCTTCGTCTCTCATTAGAATCATTCAAGAAAACATCGTTAGTGAGCGTTTCCGGCACTGCAAGAAACAAACCGAACGCGTCTGCAGCATCGGATTTTCAAGGCTCGAATCATCGAAACAACGCGCACGGGGGAAACTGAAGCCAAACCAGGTCGTCCGCTAAATAGAGAAGGAGGACCAAGGCCGTGTGTCGTTATCGGAACACCGTGACTTCCCACAAAAGCAAGCTAAGTACAATTTTTTATTCATTTGGAGTAACTTTGAGTGTTTCCTTTGCAGGTCGAATTTCGTTATTCCTGTGGCTGAAGTTACGAGACATTCTTAATCTTACTTTTTTACAGAAATTATCTACATCATTGAGATTTCGCTACTGCGAGTTTTTTTATCTTTGAGTGTCTGTTTCCAGAAGTTCTACTGAAATATCATAATCATATACTATGTTAATTTTATCATTTTGGGTGATTATTAATCCCTTACGTAACAAATCATATTAAACAGTGAATATGCGTTTACGCAGTGGACGTCTGTATTTATACAGATGCATGGATAGGGTCGTTAAGCACCGTAGTGATTAGAAAACACACAAAAAACAAGTGGAACACCCGTACAAATCTATATAAATTAGAGGTAACACTATTTCGGGTCATGACAATAAATGCTCCTTTGCAAAGTCCCGATCGCAGTTTTAGCCTTGAGTTTTTTGAGTTATATAAAATATCGAACCTCAATGACTCAACTTAACTTTAAAAATATGGCTGGATTGCAAGGAATAACATGTCTGTAAAAAACTTTCATCAGGCTAAATGCGCTGACCAGGATCCCTCACTATTTCAAATTTTAGCAAAGAATGAAGTACAAACAGTTAATATTGAATGCAGTAGTGATAACTTGTCTTATTAGTAATCGCTCAGTTCCTAATAGTTCGTCATTCATTGCTTTATACGTAACCAGCAACATAATGCTAAAAACACACAATACGTTGCCGATGGTAATAAAGAGAAGGATCCTAATTATTACAAAAAGAAATAGAAACAGTAGCCCGTTCAGAATCTAACAAGCAAACCCGGTGACTGTGTCACCTAGTCAAGCGGTCAAGGTTAGTTAAATCTGCCGAGTTTCAAAGCGAAGCAAATTCCACACAATAAGCGACTCTAGCAGAGTGGGGAAAAGCGATGTTGGTTCATACATTACATGCCAATATCTCTTTTTGAATTAAAAAGGATTTTTCCTATGAAACACACGACCGTATAAAGTAATCAGAGCAGGTTTTCGTTTTAATTTTAATACATTAAGTTATAATAAATACTGGTGGATTAAGCCCAACTGTACGCGCCGTAAAAATTAGAATATCTTGTTTTATTTCTTTAGTAAACGTAAGATCCTGTATTTACGGACTCACTGTCTGTTGTTCGAACTTCCCTAATGAGAAGTCCGGATAAGCGAGCGCTTACAGATACCTCTATAGTTATAAAAAACGTTGATCTGTATGTAGTGTAATTGTAAGATCCATCTAGGGGTATACAAAATATTATCTTACATCCTGCAAAATAAGGCGTGTTTATCAAAGGAAAATCCTATAAACCTTCAAACATATTAAAATCCGTTTGAACAAAAATGAGACAGTTAATCAAATAATAACTTATATAAAGGAACTATACATTTGTCTCATAAATCGTAACATTGTTCAAATGACCCAACAGAATTCTCCCACAACCGCAGTCGTACTTTGCACGCAAAATCTCGAGAAGCATGCACCCTCGAATGTCTTAGTGCGTGTAAAAAGACTTTGCTGGGAAATGAAATTTTAATCCTTCCCGACACTCTGAAATATAACGATTTCCGCGAACAAAGCCCTAAAAGTATACATATCGTGGATACGGAAGTTATAAATATCGCATTTTTTATTGTTGCTAATTTTTAATCACGCCCAACCAGTCGTGGATGAATCTCTCTGATAATCTATCTAAAGTAATATCCGTAAAGTCCTTCAAGCAGAGGTGATTCAGCAGAATTTTTTTTTTATCTTTTACCTGAATACCAGGAAGTTTCTCCACTAGCGAGTGATCTCTGGGAGAAAAACGGATGTCATTGAAAACAAAACACGGTCTAAGGACAAACATAAAGCTATTTACGTACCTTCGTATAGATTCTCAATGAAATTTTAAAATAGAGATAAATGACGAAGTTGAAAAATGTTAGTAATAGGAGTCATTAGGAAATCAAATAGCCCATATAATTTTTCCCTCAAACGTCATGCCATAAAAGATCGGACTTGGCGTATTTGCGCAGATTACTGTCGCTTAAACAAGGAAACGACTTCCGATAGTTTCCAGTGCGATGTACCGACGACATCTTATCTCTGTTAGGTTAGAATAAATTTTTTTTTCACCAACTTGGACTTACTTAAATGCTTTTACCAGATACCATTACCTAAGTGATTGTACCTCATACACCGTTTTCAGCACACTCAGGGGACATTATCAATTTTTACGTATGCCTCCGGCTTACGTTGCGTCCCCAATTACAATATAGTGTTTGGAGACTTTTAGGGGATAACCTACATGCCTATATAGGATGATCTTGTAATCTTTTCTAATACCTTCTTAGAAGTACATTCACATAAAGTAGAGCTAGTGCTACAGAGACAAAGACAAATAATCTCAGAGTAAAATATCTAAATGTGAGTTTTTAAAACCGAACATGTTTATCTAGGTTTTATGTGTCTGGTCAAGGTCTTAAAAGTAGTCCATGGTAAGGTGTCGGCTATTCATAACTTTCCGGTACTTATTAACGTAAAAGGGGGATACAGCACTTTTGCGCTGTAGTGGGTATTACAATCGTATGCAAATATGTAACTCTTCAATCATGACAGCTCCTTTAACAGATCTTACGAAGAAGAGCGTAGATTGATTATGGTCTAAAAAGCATCAACAGGCGTTCGATATCTTAAAAGCGGAATAATGCAGCTTACCTAACTTAAAAATCCCTGATTTAAATAAGGAATTTTTTTTATTGCAACAGACGCCTCAGACCAAGGGTAAGAGGGGATACTACTTCAGTAATATGATAAACAGTTCTTCCCTATAGCTTTTATTCACGTAAACTAAAGCCCTCTGAAAGTAAATATGCAGTAATAGGCAAGGAAGGGCTAGGTATCTTTAACTCACTAGTACATTTTAAGTTCATAATCTATGGCTATCCTGATAAAGTCCTTACTGAACATGAGTCCTTTACCGAGTTTTTTTCAAAGGCTTTAATCACAGTCCAAAAGGAACTCGGTGACAAATGATCATTCAGGTCTTTGGAGCCAAGATAAGATATCTACCTGGGAAAGCAAATATCATAGCTGACGCATATCCCGCAATCCCGCACCATACTGCAAAGAACCATTAATTAGACTAAAAGATATAGAAACATCCGTACCTATTGTTAAAACCGTATCTAAACAAGAAAATTCCTTAACCCAAGAGATCGCGAGCATTGAATATCTGGGTCGGAGCGCAGAACTGTTACAAACTGAACAAAGCAAGCGTCAACAGACATAACCCAAACAATAAACACTTCGAAACGGGAACAGGGGGGTCAGAGCGGCTAAGCAAAAACAATACACACTTCGAGCAGAAACCCTAAAGCAAAAGTATACTTAAGGTATGTGTATCAGAATAATGTAATCAAATGTAATATTATATGTAGGTCTGTGACGAGGAATACCCGAAGAACACAGCAGATGACTAACGACCAGGTAGTAATAATAATCTCTTTCATACCAATCGTCATAAACTGGTTGCATTCCGTCATCCAGGGTTCCATAGTATGTCACAGAAAGCCAAATCACTATTTTACTGGCCTACAATGCTTACAGATATAAAAAGCACATAACTAATTGTAACATGTGTCATGAAAACAAGGGATACACTAAGACCCCTGTCAGTTTAGGGACCTATCCTGTGCCAAATCAATCCTTGAAAGAATATACGTAGAATTATTAACAGAATTACGAGTCTGACAGAGGGAATAAACACTTCTTAGTGTTAATAGTTCCTTGACACGTTATATAGAATTAATAGCACTAAAAACAAACACCGCAATTGAGTGCGTTAGGAATATTTATGAGTGCTAAATCAGTAAATATGGAATTCAACACATAATAATCTGTGACTCGGGTGGTGTAAATCAATAATAATCCCCTTAACACGTTGTGTGAATTCCTTTCCATTAAGAAAACCAATAATATATTTGATCACCCAGAGTCAATCGGTTTGGTAGAATAACGGATAATTAAATAGGAAGTGTCAATGTCTTACGAGTTACAACTCGTGATATTGGATCCGACTGGATTATAGCGGTTCTCGCGGTTTTAAATACCTTTATCATTTATATCTTGTATCTATAGAATTGATGCCGCAAGTAGCCTTATACGGTGCGCCGCTAGACACTTTTCCACATATTCAAGCCAAACCATTAATTTATCAAAGATATATAAAACAATATATATAAATACAAAATAAATATAAAAAAATAATAAAATAATATGGATACAAGTGGAGTCAATATAATACACTCCGTAAGAAGTCGGAAGGGTTACAAATTATAATAATTAAAAAGGAATCACGATAAAATCAATAAGCAAAACGTAACCATTAAATATCCAAATATATATGCGTAAAGATTTGAACTCTAACTTAAGGCTTTAGTAATGACAAATAAGCTAAAAGTTCAAATACATATCCAAAACCTACTGACATATTGTCTGTCCCGGTGATTTATATTCGTAGTCAATGAAAAAAAAAAAAAAAAAAAAAATTAAAAAAAAAAAAAAAATTTAAATAAATAAATAAATAAACTAATAATAAATAAAATAAATAAAATAAAATAAAAGAGATTTTAAAGTCAGGAAGTCTAGAAGTGAAAATGTTATCTATGGAATAATCCTATATGAATCTTATACAGGGCTAATAATATATATAGAATTTGTATGGAAACCTTTTTCATATAGTTTGAATAAGGAATATTTATTTAACATAATGCCAACATGAAACTAATATATTGTTCAATTTTGGTACTGTTGTTTTTTTTTTCAGACATTCTTCTCATGCGGGTGGAGAATTAAAACACTAAAATATCATTTGAAAATACTAAAGTCGTATCTCTTACAGCAAGTAACGTAACTCTTAGCTGGCTGAGAGCAATCTCCTGCCAAGTGACGACGTCATCATTGCCGTATCAGCATTTGTTCCTTTTAACCTCAATAATCTGCTTACACAGGCTTCATCTGTGTGTCGTCTCTGCTTGCAACAGCAGATTGACTGGAGAAAGGAATGCTCAGCTCATGAACTTCACATGTGGTTCATAGGTCACATGACAGGCCACATAACATATTCTTATCCGTGTGTGTAATGCAAGTAGTTAAGGACTTGCAGTCATTTTAAAATTAATAAACAAAATAAGGAAATAGAGTTTCTATAACATCAAAATGAATTAATCTTTTCTGAACCTCATAGACATTTAGAAGTATCACGATATGGATATGGATTATTTACTTGCAACATTAGCCTATTACAATTCAAGTAAAACAAAACATTCATGGGGAAAATGTCACATTTTCTTGAAAAACCCAAAGTTTATTTAGAAACTAGTTACATAGTGGGTTTTTTTTTTTTCGTTGCATCTCCTACCTATTAATAAAGTTTTTAAAAAAATTAACCTCAGAGGATGCGCACGAGAAAATTGAATATGAAACTTTTGTTAGGGCACATAGAATCATGATTAATCTTCTCTTTGACTCTTATGTTGCCTGGCAATCTTACAATTAGCTCCGTTTTCCACTTCTTTGTCTAGTAACTTACTACCAGTAATATCGAATTTTCTTTGAGATTCGTAATGATATCTATTTATTTGTTATAATTCTGGATATTTTTACAAGTCATCATAGACCTGGATAGGTTCACTCATTGTTAATGCCATGGATAAAAAAGTTTGTACAGCGGACTCTTTTGAATCCCAAAATATCAGCGAATTCATGTGGGTTAAGTCTGGTCTAAATGGCTCTCTTCCCCTCCCCTGTATTTGGATGTTGTCTGAATTTACTTTGCCCTTGTGACAAGTATAATTTCACTTGCAGGCTGATTAATGGAACCTGGTTACAGTATCCTGCAGTACGAGAGTTTCACATCGCAACTTCAAAAATCGTTCGTCGCAGCGGACGACTACAGTCAAGTAACAACCGCCTACAATGTGAAAGGAATTTCATGGACTTCTTCGACCGACACCGTATCTCGTCGTTAATCTCGTTTTCATGCGGAACGCTCCAGCGGCTGTCGGAATTCGACTACAAAAGGGACATACTTCCGACAATTACGACCCGAAGGATATTCAACTCTACTTTGCTGGCGAAGGACTCGTGCTGGGGATGTTTTTTTATTCATCGCGAACGTAATCGTGTAGCTTAGGATGCAGAGAATAAGTATGAGCGCAAAA
>NC_087210.1:13165954-13168454 GCF_015104395.2 Macrobrachium nipponense | reverse complement strand
TAAAAACACCAAAAATAAAATAGAGAGAAAAGAAAATACTATATTTCAGAGCTGCTGTCTCTCTCTTCAGGTATATGAATGAGAAAAGTTTACAGAAAAGGTGGTATTTATACGAAGAGATTCGTCCACAAGTAAGCCAATTTAGGTCACCCCCGCTGATAATCTTCCTTTAATCTTCTTAAGCGTTGGTTGAATGAACACTGCGTCGACGATGTCTGATGTCCAATTCCCTTTTGAGATGTTCATTACCTGCTTCTCTTATTAAGGCCGATTCCATCATTTGACTCTTGTACCGGCAGTTTGCTGCTATAAATTACACGTGACATATTCCAGTTTATTCTATGGTTATGTTCATTTATATGATTGAAAATAGCCGAGTTCTGTTGTCCATACCTAACTGACCGTTTTGTGTTTGTATTAATCTCTGGGGAAGTGATTTACCTGTAAATCCGAATGTAAGATTGGTCACAGTCCTGGCATGGGATCTCATATACCCCAGAGTCTTTGGGCGATGTCTTTTGTTGGACGTTAATCAGGGATTTGGCTAAGGTATTTGGGTAGGTAAATGCAAAAGGGTTTGGATTTCCAAGGTGTGAGTTACTCTCTTAATCGTCTCCAGGTGGGGAATTTTTATTTTATTGTTGGGTGTGTCTCTGGTCTTGTCTTTAGGGGGTCGGTAGAAAATTACGTTTGCTTTTTGAATTACTTTCTCAATTATATGGTCAGGATACTTTAAAGATGAAAGTTGCTTGCGAATTAGTTTCAAATTCTTTTTCCAGGAAATCTGGGGAACAAATTCGTAAGGCTCTTAAGAATAGGTTGCTAGCTAGACCTATCTTGATAGCATTGTCATGATAGCTAAAGTAGTGAATATATGAAAGTGAGAACGTTGGTTTTCTGTATATGGTAAATTTGTATTCTGTCGTGTCTCTGATTATTAAAACATCAAGAAAAGGAATTTTGTTTGTGTGTTTCCCATTCAACTTTAAATTTGATGCTGGGCACTAATGCGTTTAATTTTGAGAGGAATTCATTAAAATTACCCCACTTATTATCCCAAAATGTTAGTATGTCATCCACGTATCTCATCCACAGCATGTTTTTGGGTTTTATTGCATTTATTACTGTAGTTTCAAAGTATTCCATGTACAGATTGGCTAAAATAGGACTTAAAGGACTACCCATACTACACCCGAAACTACAGTAATAAATGCAATAAAACCCAAATTAAACGCATTAGTGCCCAGCATCAAATTTAAAGTTGAATGGGAAACAGACAACAAAATTCCTTTTCTTGATGTTTTAATAATCAGAGACACGACAGAATACAAATTTACCATATACAGAAAACCAACGTTCTCACTTTCATATATTCACTACTTTAGCTATCATGACAATGCTATCAAGATAGGTCTAGCTAGCAACCTATTCTTAAGAGCCTTACGAATTTGTTCCCCAGATTTCCTGGAAAAAGAATTTGAACTAATTCGCAAGCAACTTTCATCTTTAAAGTATCCTGACCATATAATTGAGAAAGCAATTCAAAAAGCAAACGTAATTTTCTACCGACCCCCTAAAGACAAGACCAGAGACACACCCAACAATAAAATAAAAATTCCCCACCTGGAGACGATTAAGAGAGTAACTCACACCCTTGGGAAATCCAACCCTTTTGCATTTACCTACCCAAATACCTTAGCCAAATCCCTGATTAACGTCCAACAAAAGACATCGCCCAAAGACTCTGGGGTATATGAGATCCCATGCCAGGACTGTGACCAATCTTACATCGGATTTACAGGTAAATCACTTCCCCAGAGATTAATACAACACAAACGGTCAGTTAGGTATGGACAACAGAACTCGGCTATTTTCAATCATATAAATGAACATAACCATAGAATAAACTGGAATATGTCACGTGTAATTTATAGCAGCAACTGCCGGTACAAGAGTCAAATGATGGAATCGGCCTTAATAAAAGAGAACGCAGGTAATGAACATCTCAAAAGGGAATTGGACATCAGACATCGTCGACGCAGTGTTCATTCAACCAACGCTTAAGAAGATTAAAGGAAGATTATCAGCGGGGTGACCTAAATTGGCTACTTGTGGACGAATCTCTTGGTATAAATACCACCTTTTCTGTAAACTTTTCTCATTCATATACCTGAAGAGAGAGACAGCAGTCCTCTGAAATATAGTACTTTTTCCTCTCTAACATTTTTGGTGTTTTTTATGGGCTCCTTTTATTAGATATATATATAGATATATGATATTATATATATATATATATATATAATATATATATATATATATATATAAACGGTGGGTGTTTTGCTCAACATATTTTTGCAAAAACTAAGTACTTTTTTTATCCTCCCCCCCCCCCCTGAGGGGCGATGCCCCTTAAGGGGTGGAGCTATTCCTTTGAACTTACGGTAGGACGGAAGTCCTGCCACAACTAGTTCTCGGAAGGAGGATTTGTCTTTTAGTCTGT
>NC_087210.1:13155115-13165454 GCF_015104395.2 Macrobrachium nipponense | reverse complement strand
CCTAAAAATTGCTGTATTCCCTTGACGTTAGTAGGTATCGGAAAGTACGGATAGCCGACACCTTATCATGGACGACTTTAGACCTTCACTAGAAACCGTGAAACCTAGATAGACTAGTTTCTGTTTTAAAAATTCACACTTACTTATCTTTACCCTTAAATTATGCTGCCTTTAATCTTTGTAGCACTAACTCCAATTTACGTAAATGTTCTTCTAATGTGTTGGAAAAGATTACTAGGTCGTCCATGTAGGCATGTAGGATATCTCCTAACAAGTCTCCAAACACGATGTTTATCATACGAGTAAAGTTATAGGAGCACAACGTAAACCAAAACAAAAGGCATACGCAAAAATTCATAATGTCCCCTGGCTGTGCTGAAGGCAGTGTATGGGATACTCTCTGTTCCAACGGAATCTGATGAAATCCTTTTAGTAGGTCTAGGCTTGTGAAATATTTATTCTGGCCTAGTAAGGATAGGATATCATCGGGACATGGTACTGGGAATCTGTCAGGGATTGTTCTTCATTTAAACGACGAAAATCTACGCATATCCGCCAAGTTCGATCTTTTTTTCGGTACTACTATTAACGGAAAATTATAAGGGCTATTTGATTTCCTAATGACTCCTTCTTTTAACATTTTACCTACTTCCTCTGTTATCTCATTCTGAAATTTCATAGGAAGTTCGGTACGAAGGTACATAGATTACTTTCTGTTTTTGTCCTTGAGCCTTATTTGATGCTCGATGACATCCGTTTTCCTAAGGTTCCATCCGTGGTGGAAAAAACATCATGATGTATTTAGTTAAAAGATTCAAAAATTTCTGCTGAATTTCTTCTTCTTGAATGTCCTTATTGATTTTTGTTCTTTATAGATTGCAAAGGGGTTCATCCGCAACTGATTGAGCGTGATTTATCTCAGCTACGGTAAGAATGCGATGTTTATAGACTTCGGCATCCAAGATATGTTGATTTTTTGTGGATTACTAAAGTGGTATTCAAATGATTACAGACTTCGATGTTACATTGTTGTTGTGAGCCGACGGTATAAATGGCTTGTGTGACGGATAATCCGTGTGTTTTTCAGAGTTTCGGAAAGGATTAATGTTTCAGATCCTGGCAAGGTTCTCTTTACACGCCACTAATATATTTGAAGTTACGTTAGGCCTCGAGAGTTTGCGTGCAAGCTGATATTACGGGTGAGCGAGAGTTCTGTTGGGTTGCCTGTATTATTTCTTGGTTCATGAGACAGGTGATTGGTTCCGTAATGTAAGTGACAACTCTGTCTGTCTCTTTATTATCTAAAAACTGATTTTAGGGTATTAGAAGACCTATAGAATTTCCCTTTGATATACACGCCGTGTTTTGCAGGTGCTAAGATATTTTTGAGTGCCCATAGACGGGTATCCGATAATTACTGCGGGATACATATTAATGTGTACAACGACAAGATATCAGCAAACGTGCGCTTACCGACCTTGTACTGTACATGAGTTACGCCCAACACATTTAATTCATTATTCCCAATGCCTGAGAGCCTTATTCCGGACTTTTTTCTATAGGGAAATTTGAAAAGAGTAAATGATGAGTTCTTAAAATCCATGATATTACGTGGACTACCAGAATCAAAGAACAAAGTGAATGACTTATGGTCCAAATTTACTGCATGTAAGGTTGGTCGCAACTCGTCTTGACTAATAATTGCATGAATTTGTTGCAAATCTATGGGAACCTGCACAGATTTTTTTGTTGATTCGGCCGTGTTGTTTCATAGGAAAATCAATTGTCTCACAATGATCTGATAAATGATTAAACTGATTATTTGATACAAAAGATGTTGATATTGATGACAACATCGCCCTCTCCCCCTTGGAGTGAACTACGTTGGTATTCGTTTTTTTTTTGTTTATCACACCTTGAAAATTCGCTTGCCCTTGCGAGTTCTGGCTAGACGGCCCAGGAACAGAGGTACCTGAAGCACGATTGTTTGTTTTCTGCTGTTGTACAGAATTTCTGTTTGGTGTTTTCTTCTTTTATAGTACTGAGGACCCGTTTTTTTATTTGCACTGGCAACTGGTTGCGTGTTTGTAGCATTCTGCTGTTGATTCCTCGAGTAGCAACGGTTATATGAATGAGTTGAACTATTGTGTATTGAACAAAAAACGCGTCCGACAGTCTGAAATCATGTGACCTGGTCGTTTACAGTTATAACAAACCATCCCTGCAACCTGATTATTATTATTGTAACCACATTTACTTGTTGTGGCTTGTTCTCATTTTTGCAAAAACTTGAATGAGCGAAGGATCTAGGTCGGTACATTTAGACATGTGTTTTTTGATTTGTTTATACACATCTAATTCCGTACTGTCGGCTGCAATTTTTTATCAAAACACCGTACTAACGCTTCAGGCAACATTGCAGTGATAGACGTCAGGTAGATCAAACGGATAAAATCTTTCACTTTGATTTTATCACCCGCAACCCATCCGGAGTTACTTAAACTAACCGATATTCATTTAGCCGGTCGGCAATTAGCGCCGCCTGCTCGACAACATTGAGCTGAGTCATGGAGGCTTGGTTAAGGATATTTCTCAATGCCAATACTACATCTAAAGCCTCTTCACCTCCATACACGGCACGTAATCTAATTTTGAACTCGTCCCATGTAAGCGCCTCTTGGAAAGAAACCCCCCTTAGATACGCACTTGCGTCACCTTTTGCCAAAGTCAATGAAGCTCTGGTGGCCTCCTGTAATTGTACTGCTGGGTCTGTGATGCTTTTTGCATTTAAATGAGCGTCTACAGATGAGATCCATGCCTCAACATTTTGAGGCAGGAACCCATTGACCGACCTTGAAAAGGGACAATCGCTGACCTCGGCGCTAACGAGAGTCCACCACATTGGGGTTGCCAGTCGAGTAGTTTGCCATTTCGACTTTCACTTTTTTCTTATCACTTCTATTCCTTGCAATCCTATCAAAATATCTATAAGAGTACACTCGACCACTACGTAAACGCATAAGCAATGTACTGTATAAGTGTGTTATCTAATAGGAGAATCCCCCAAAATAAAAAAGATACAAAAATACAGATAATATGATAAAATATTTATACGGAGAATTCCTGCAAGAAACGGTTAATGACAACGAGAAGAAAAAAAATTAATCTGCGGGCGAGAACTCGTAGTTGAAGATTGATTCTGTAATGAAGGATTAATATTGGCGAACAACTCACCCCAGAATACTGGATGATCGACTCTTGATGAACAACACTTCACTGAGAAAAAAGACCTGAATAGATAAAAACTGGTACTGAGCTCCAGATTATATTGCGAAGGATTGTTGACATGGGATGACGTCTCAGTTCCTGTCGAAGTCTCGCGTCGGAAGTTGTGATGACGTCACGGTCTTCTCTCGGTGCACGATGCGTGGGGAAGTGGGGAAGTCCAAGATTGATGACGTCACAGCCTCCGTCCTTGCACTACTGCGTCTAGCTGTACACTCTGCGTCCTTGCTCGTGATCGGGTGATGTTCCCTGTGTTTGTTTTCTTCTTTCCGTTGATGTTCGATGCTGCTCTCGTCCGGTGTAGATTCTCGAAGATACGTGACAACAGTTGCTCAAACCGTCGGTGTTAAATGCTTGTATTCCTCTCGATGAAGGACATAGTTGCGTCTTCATAAACTGTTTGCGTTGATTGAAGATCCCGTTTCCTCTGTTTAGTTTGATGCTGAGGTGGAAGTTAGTTCTTGTAGACCTTCGGTCGGCTGATATGGGTCTTGTTAATTATGTTCTTCGTTTATACGCTGCCACCACATCTAAGTCTTATCGCTTTGGCGATAGACTTTTTGTGTTCTCCTTACGACTGTCATTCGTAAGTATTTTTGGTTCCTCTCATCTCCCTTGGATATTTTAGTAGAATGGTTCTTTCTTGACTAAAGGAGATGATTCAAACAGGCAAGTTGAACAAGATAACAACTTTATTCTGTAACTCCATACTAGGAGATGCAGCCCGGTCGGAAGACCGATATGTTTTGATGGTTGCGTGGAACTGCCATTCTAAAGCATCGCGTCGATAGCGGAACATTAGCTATCTCATCAATTCATATAAAAAACATACGTAGTCCGCCGCTCGGAAGTTACAAGTTTCCGGCGTAGGTTAACAGGTCAACCGCTTCCCATGGAAGTTGTTGTGCAAAGTTATATCATAAACATAAAATGTTGACAAAGCTTTGAGCTAGATCAGGCTACTGCAGACAGCGCATAGCGTAATCTAGGTCTGCTTTGGTCACATAGAACCCTCCTAATGCCATGACCTCAGGTCATGGGTTTATATTTACAGATCTTGTAAATCTAATATATGTAATTATTACATAATATATATATATATATATATATATATATATATATATATATATATATATACTATATATATATATATATATATCTACACACTTCGTGTGCGTGCATGTACAATGATTTTATTTGACAAAATGTTTCAAATTTTTCGTTCCATTTTAAACAAATCGAAAACTTGATAAGAGAGACACAAACTGCAGGAAGCCCTCCTCTTCTCTCACTGCCTCCTAACCTCAGCTAAAGCCAAAACCTCTTTTCAGAGTTTATATTAAAGCGAATAGAGGAGAGAGACTTAGCCAAATTGAATTTATATCCACTCAGACCACACTACGTCTCAAGAATGTAGAAGAATGTAATGAAGGTTTCTCTCTCTCTCTCTCTCTCTCTCTCTCTCTCTCTCTCTCTCTCTCTCTCTCATTCCACTTCTTACACCTCACTCCCTACAGTCTTTGGCTTAATGTTTTTGTAAAATTCCCTCCGAAGGAATTTTCTGTCTCGGGAGATGTTTTCTCAAATCGTGGAAGTATTTCGCGTCCGTTCCAGAAACCCGATAACAGGAGATATTCGCGACTGCCCGAGAATGTGTGCTTGTTGTGTTTCAATAGGTGCTGGGCAGTGCTCTGATGGTCCTTTCTCCAAGCGAGGAGATACCTGTCAATAATTCTACCTTCATATTTTTCTGTAAAAGAAAAATATTGAGATGGCTATTTGTCTGTCCGTCCGCACTTTTTCTATCTGCCTTCAGATCTTACAAACTACAGAAGCTAGAGGGCTGCAAATTTGTATGTTGATCATCAACCCTCCAATCATCAAGCATACCAAATTGCAGCCCTCTAGCTTCAGTAGTTTTTTATTTTATTCAAGGTTAACATTAGCCACAATCGTGTTCTTGGCAATTCTAAACGATAGGCTACCACCGGGGCGTGGCTGAAAACTTCATGGGCGGCTGCTGCTCATACAGAAAACTCGATTGCGCAGACGAGACTTCGGAATTGTTTCCTTTGGATTTTAAATGCAGTATATATATATATATATCTATATATATATATTATATATATATATATATATATATATATATATATATATATATATATATATATATATTTTTTACGTATTTAGCTGGCCTTGAGAGAGGCTAGATACGTAAACAGAAATAATTGAGGGATTTCAAGAGGGAATTTCTTTAACTTACCGTAAACTGATAGTTATTGATAATTTCTTTAGAGGGAAGGTCGCCAGAAAACTCAGCTCGTTACTTTACAGCTATTTATTTACAAAAAAGGCCCGTGCTGGCCTGGAGAAAAGGTAAATGATGGCTCCAACTGGAGTAGTTCTAGCCGGTTTTTCATACACTTGGATAATGCACACTTGTGGGCAGAGAGACGGCACGTGACTCATGGAATCTGGAAAAGAATCCCAGATTAAACAAGATAAAAGGAAAAATGACTTCTTGCTTTGATTAATTAATTCTCTAATACTGGGGAGAAGGAACTTTTAAGGTTTCACTGAAGTATGCAATGACTCCATTGGTCTGGGACGATCACACAAGGGGAAGCATGCGGCCATGAGGCAGTGAGAGGGAACAAAGGATGAATTCCTTTTGTTGCTGGAAATTGAATTGGGAGAATGAGGATCAAAATGATAATAGGTGATAAGGGACTGGCAATATGCTGTTCACAAGACGTACCTGGATGCAATGTTCAGTGTCTCTTTGTAGGAAAGCATGGCCCCCCCTTTGTCTTGGGCCTGGGTATCTTGGCGCACCCCACTCACGCCCTAGGATAGGCTAACAGGAAGGCAGGTGGTGGGACATCCGTCCGTCACGTCTCGCAGCTGACTGAGGCAGAATTCAGGTGGTTTGCTTGGGGGTTGGGATTCAGAGTAACCCCCCACGATCAAGGCAAATCCTGGAAAACAAGCATACAGCCAGCAGAGGGGTCACAGGAAAGAGAGCTTAAGATATAGGTCTAAGAAGTACCAATCTGCCTACATCCTTCCCTTTTGAGATACGTCCCTAAAGCTGACAAAAGACTCTTTTGCCCCAACTGGGGAACTCCCTATCTCTAGCTGGCGGGTTTTGGGTTTCCCGCGTTTACTAAAAATCAGCTGATATTCTAAAGAAATGGCTGCCGTTTTCCAAATCAAATTAATTAATTGATATCTGGGTAGACGAACGATCTATAAACGTCACAGCTCCCCCTGTTAAGAATTCATTCACTCCCTTTCGGGCGTGAAGGTCTTGGCTTAAATAAATTGATCGTCTCGACTACCCAGTTCTCCTACTCTAACTTGAAGTTTTAGCGGCGATACAGCTAACTACAGTGGCCTACCTAACTTATTGGTGGAGATGCTAAGTGTACTAACTTAATGGAGTGATGTAATCTAGCCTAAGTAATAACTACGGGTTGTCTGTGACGGCAGTCTACTCTACCCCTAGATAAGGTTACTTGAAAATTCTACTTTCTACTAACCTAATGCCCTGGTACTAAATCATTAGCCTAACCTACTCAATACAGTTAAATGAAGACGCAATCATTCCAGAGTGTGTTACGCACAGCAGTAGTTCAGCGGAATTGTTAAAATACATGAGGTGAGGTAATGAAGCGTGAGGATGATGAAGTGGTTAGTGCATTACCAGGATGGAAAAAATGTAATGAGGTAATTATATTTAAGTAAGGGTTAGTATCACCATGGCTAGGGGTTAGAGGGTTAGTTCTACTGGCAGAGATCAGGCTGGCTACCTTCTCTGGGTAGGTGCCAGGATCACTCTGCAATTGAATGTGACACTGTACCTCGGGCACAGGTGTCAAGGAGAGCATGTGGCTCTTTGGTTAGTGTGTTAATGATTTGCTAAGTCCCCTTCTTCTTCTTCTTCTTATTCCTCCAGGACCTGGCTATACCAGTCCTAGGAGTAGACGGAGGCACCGACTTCTTGGGGAAAGGCCAGAAACGCCGGCAGGAGCAGAGGCAGTGGTAGCCTGAGGGATTGCAGGAGAACCCCCTACTTCGGTATCTGCAGCACAACCGTCGTAGAGGTGGAACCTACTGCAGGGGAGGCCCTCACTTCGGCTGCTGTGACAGCCGTCGTAAGGGGAAAACTCCAGGCTGACTCCTGGTCGGGCAGTTCCTGGTTTTCCAGAGGAGGTATGAAGGTTAGGTCTGCCGGAGGTTCATCCTCGGGCGACAGTGGTGAGGGTGAAGAAGAATTATGGGCTGGGAGATTGGCCATGGGCTGCGGTAAGCAGAAGTCAAGTTCTGTGGTGGGGCTCTACGTCCAGGCTGGACGGAGCTTGGCAAACTGCTCAGTGCTGCCAAGTGGCACTGGCAGAGAGTTGAGGTCGACTGGACCTGTGGCGGGTACCGAGATGCAATACCTCTCAGCGTGCCCTTGGTAATGGGAGACTTCAGTCATGCCCTAGGATGAGGGTCGTAACCTCCTGAGGTAGCTTGCACTGCAAGTGTACATACTTGGTAAGGTGAGGTCGTACGACTCTCAATTGGACGGTGGGAAGGATCATCTTACTATGTTTGATGCTTCAATCGTGATCAGTTGCCGTCTATCAATGGTAGCCCCTCGGGGGATTTGATCTTCCGTCTCAGGGAGATTTGAGCGCCGGAGTCATCAAAGGCTCTGACAATGGCTTGGTGGATAATGACCTTGGAGGGGTGCGACGGTTATAGGGCCCTGAGCTGGGGGTCCTAGCAACGAAGGATTGGTAAACTGCCATTGCGTTGGCAGGAATATTGTAATTCGCGCACCCTACGTAGTTGGCAGACATGTGACCTTGCGGCCACAGTCTCGGCAGAACTGGCTCGAGAACTTCTTCTGTGGCATTGGACGGTAAGTCCGAGATGCCCCCACACGGTTGCGAATCTGTGGAGTCACCAAGGCTGGCAGTGTGCTCTGGCACAGGGTTGAAGAGTCCTCTCTGGCCGTGATTTGATGTGGTGAGGTAGCTTGGCCCTGGAGTGGTGTGGGGAGGGACATCTCCAGAGGAGGTCCCGTCCCAATAGGAAACCTACTCCATGCCGAATCGTATGCACCACACCTAGGCGGTGAGGTTTGGTGCACCAAGGAGTGGTGACCTGCAGGACGACTGTGATAACAGTCTTGAACTGCCCTTCGACCCAAGTCATGGCCCACCTGATGTGCTCGTCGACGGTGGCACTGGGTGGCACTTGGTCCCTGTCTATGAGGCACAGATCGGAGCCGGTATCTACCGCAACTGGCAGAGTCACCGGTAGTGTAGAGCCATCCAGGGGTGCCACTGTGACTGAAGTGGTCCACACCCGCTCAGGGTGAGTCCTGGACTCGGGCATAACGGTCGAGGGGGTTGTGGCACTGATCAGGTGGACGTGCCTGGTCGAAGGCACGTGCTTGGGGCACCCGGGATATCCAGGGGAGTAGTGCCCTGTAGCCCCACAGGCTCTGCAGGAGTCCCTCTGCCGGGCTGGCCTCCGTAAGGCATCTGACTGGACTTGAGAGGAGGCTGAGGCCCCATTCGGTGGCCTAGGAGGGTTCTGAGGAGGTTTGTGGCTTGCAGCGCTCTTGAGGCGGCACTCTGCTGCGAGGTGACCCACTTTCTTGCAAACGTTGCAAGTCCGTGGGTGTCCTTGGTGGGCGTCCTTTGGCCGTGTGGATCCAGAGAGAGGACCGGGTGGCACCATGCGTTGGTGGGTGGTGCTGTGAGAGGGGTTGAAAGTTTCCCAGTCGTCAGCCAGGCGACAAGCTTCCGCAAGTGTCTTGGGTTGCTTGTCATTAAGGTGCACTGCGAGTGGCCCAGGTACACACTGGTAGAGGTCTTCCAGCATGATCCTGTTAAACAGGTCCTGGAACTCTGTGCACGACATGGCGTCAATCCACCGCTGCCCGGCTTGGATTTTGTGGTAGGAGTAATCTCCCCAGGCCCAACCAACTTCCTTGGCCTGACCTCGGAAACGCTGCCTCCACCTCTCGGGGGTGATTTCATAGGCCTTTGTAATGACCCGGCGAACTTCCACCAGGTCCCCTCGCTGACCCTGATCCAGTGAGCGGAGGGCAGTCTTAGCCTTGCCATCCAGGTGCTTGGCAAGCAGGGCGGCCCTCTCTATCTCAGTGGTAGGGTAGTTCTCGAATAAGGCTTCCACTCTTCCAGCCATGCCTCGGGCTCATCCTGAGTCCACTTCGGGATGAGAGCGTTAATGCTGGCAATAGGATTGGATGACACCGTAGGTGTGGGACTGGGAGCTGGCTGCATGGCTAGGGCTTCGGCGTTCACCTGTCGTGCCTGCTCCACCTCGAGCTCCTTCTCCTTGAGAGCTAGCTCATGCTTTCTCTCTTCTTCCCTTGCCTTCCTCTCTGCTTCTTTTTTCTTCCTTTCTTCTTCTCTGGTAGCTCTCTCTTGCAGGAGCAGTTCGTCCGTCTGCCCCTTCACCCACTGGGTGAGTTCCTGCCCAGTGTAACCGGCGTTCGTGCCCAGAGCCATGAGTGTCTGGAGCCTCTCCAGCTCCATGGATATATGTGGTTGGGCAGCAGAAGCCATTTCCTTAGGCTGCAGTGGAGGCTCGGAGGAAAATGATATTAATGGCCAGGAAGGGTAATGGATGGAATGGGAGTGCCTACTGTGGAAAGTGGCACTCACTTGGAAATGGGTTCTGCGACGTGGTAACGAAAAGTCTGAAACGACTGGGTGCTCAGTGGCACTTTGTGAATGGCACCTTCTGCTGAGGTGTTCCTTTTGGACAGCACTAGTAGTGCTGGTATTGCGGCACTTCGGGAGGCGTTCCCTTGATTGGTCCGAAGGATCACTGATCCTCGTACACGGACATTAATGAATTGGGCGTTCCGTAAGGACGGACACGCAGGTTTGTCAGCACTTAGGGCTGGTATTGCGGCACTTCGGGAGGCGTTCCCTTTGTTGAGTGTTCCGAAGGTTCACTGACCCTTGTAAACGGAGACACTCATCAATTGGGCGTTCCGTAAGGACGGACACGCAGGTTTAAT
>NC_087210.1:13145115-13150115 GCF_015104395.2 Macrobrachium nipponense | reverse complement strand
ACAAACGATGAAATTATTCCCGTTGATTTAGCTGTGGATTGTACGCGAGCTCGAAGCCAGATCAAAGGTTTCTTGTCTCATGTTTAGTTTCACATTCGCTGCAGTTATCTTAAAACCTTGAATAGGAATTTTTATATTTTAGAGTGTTTTTTTTATGATATTTTTACTGCTGGTTCTTGTTTCAGATTTCGTTGCTATACTGTAAGGATGTGTTTCTGCAGAGAGAGAGAGAGAGAGAGAGAGAGAGAGAGAGAGAGAGAGAGAGAGGAGGGGGAGGGGGAGGGGGGGGGGGGCGGGAAATAATGTACTACTACATGTATTATCTAAACTAGCAATTTACAGTTCCTTACTAAAAGCATATTCGTCTGCTGCTTCATATAAGTGACTCGCTAGTATTTTTTGAACTATTATGTATGATAAATTCGTAAAGTAACTAAGTCTACGGGCATAACCAGCCCCGTTTAACGGGTAGAACCAGCTCCGTTTAAGGGAATCCCTTTTCACCCCCACCCCCTTTTGGAGGGGGGAAGGAGGTGGGATGAAACCCCATTATAAACCATCTTAGGGGTCCCAACTATAACCTTGTCAAGTTTCATGCCCATCAGACCAGCCGTTTGGCCATGATTGAATGACAGACAGACGGACAGACATAAAGCCCATTATAGTATAGTAAATTAATATCTTGTTCAGTCAAGTCTCCAGACTGCTAAAGTAAAACGTTAACTGTAGAACTGTTTATATTCGTTTTCAGAATAGTTATGAAGGGATTATATGTCTGCATTTGTTTACCTAGTAATTTTGCTATTTACATGAATGGACCCTTTCAAAACCATCGTCCTTACTTACACTTCTGAATCTCTTTCTCCTGGTATATTGCAAGTTCTATGAACATGGCTCGCCTTCTGAAAGTTTCACATTACTTGTTCATGTTTCGTTTTTTCGTCCGCACTCATCATTATTTGACTAATTAATATCGTAATCAATTTGGTCGAAAATATTTCACGTCTCCAGAACATTTTCTCATCCTCTGTGAGTTTGTCCTGAACCTTTCTTTCACACAGTTCAATTTGTCCTAAACCTTTCTATGGCACAGTTGTTCTATTTGTCCTAAAGCTTTCTATGGCACAGATGTTCCATTTGTCCAAAAGCTTTCTATGGCACAGTTGTCCCATTTGTCCGAAAGCTTTCTATGGCACAGTTGTTCCATTTGTCCTAAATCTTTCTATGGCACAGTTGTTCTATTTGTCCTAAAGCTTTCTATGGCACAGATGTTCCATTTGTCCAAAAGCTTTCTATGGCACAGTTGCCCCATTTGTCCAAAAGCTTTCTATGGCACAGATGTTCCATCTGTCCTAAAGCTTTCTATGGCACAGTTGTTCCATTTGTCCTAAAGCTTTCTATGGCACAGTTGTCCCATTTGTCCGAAAATATTCTATGGCACAGTTGTTCCATTTGTCCTAAAGCTTTCTATGGCACAGTTGTTCCATTTGTCCTAAAGCTTTCTTTGGCACAGTTGTTCCATTTGTCCAAAAGCTTTCTATGGCACAGTTGTTCCATTTGTCCTAAAGCTTTCTATGGCACAGTTGTCCCATTTGTCCGAAAGCTTTCTATGGCGCAGTTGTTCCATTTGTCCTAAAGCTTTCTATGGCACAGATGTTCCATTTGTCCAAAAGCTTTCTATGGCGCAGTTGTCCCATTTGTCCAAAAGCTTTCTATGGCACAGTTGTCCCATTTGTCCGAAAGTATTCTATGGCACAGTTGTTCCATTTGTCCTAAAGCTTTCTATGGCACAGTTGTTCCATTTGTCCTAAAGCTTTCTATGGCACAGTTGTTCCATTTGTCCAAAAGCTTTCTATGGCACAGTTGTTCCATTTGTCCTAAAGCTTTCTATGGCACAGTTGTTCCATTTGTCCTAAAGCTTTCTATGGCACAGTTGTTCCATTTGTCCGAAAGCTTTCTGTGGCACAGTTGTTTCATTTGTCTGAAAGCTTTCTGTGGCACAGTTGTTCCATTTGTCTGAAAGCTTTCTGTGGCACAGTTGTTTCATTTGTCTGAAAGCTTTCTTTGGCACAGTTGCCCCATTTGTCTGAAAGCTTTCTATGGCACAGTTGTTTCATTTGTCCTAAAGCTTTCTATGGCACAGTTGCTCCATTTGTCCTAAAGCTTTCTATGGCACAGTTGTTCCATTTGTCCTAAAGCTTTCTATGGCACAGTTGTTCCATTTGTCCTAAAGCTTTCTATGGCACAGTTGTTCCATTTGTCCTAAAAGCTTCTATGGCACACAGTTGTTTCCATTGTCCTAAAGCTTTCTATGGCACAGTTGTTCCATTTGTTCCGAAAAGCTTTCTATGGCACAGTTGTTCATTTGTCCTAAAGCTTTCTATGGCACAGTTGTTCCATTTGTCCTTCTAAAGCTTTCTATGGCACACCAGTTGCTGGCACTTCCCATTTGTCCGAAAGCTTTCTGTGGCCACAGTTGTTCCATTTGTCCTAAAGCTTTCTATGGCACAGTTGTTCCCTTTGTCCGAAAGCTTTCTATGGCACAGTTATTCCATTTGTCCTAAAGCTTTCTATGGCACAGTTGTTCCATTTGTCCGAAAGCTTTCTGTGGCACAGTTGTTCCATTTGTCCTAAAGCTTTCTATGGCAAAGTTGTTTCATTTGTCCGAAAGCTTTCTATGGCACAGTTTTTCCATTTGTCCGAAAGCTTTCTATGGCACAGTTGTTCCATTTGTACTAAACCTTTCTATTGCACAGTTGCCCCATTCATGTCTCCCTATGCCATTTCACCAACACAAATTTCATTTCGATAATTTTGGTTATCTACATATCTCTCAAATTTGGATTTATTTAATGTTTATTTTTCCATGTTACCATGAGAGTCATGTTTTTTTTAGGGGGGAGGGGGACGGTGGGATTTGAATATAATTATATGTCTTTTCCTTTAATGCTTAGTTTATTCATCTTTTATTTTGATATCAGTCTTCTGTACTCAACTGCTCTTTTCATTTCTTATGGCAATACTATCTGAATTGAATACAAAATTTAGGCCAAAGGCCAAGAGCTGGGACCCATGGGGTCTTTCAGCGCTGAAACGGGAATTGAAAGTAAAGGTTTAACAGGAAGAAAACCTCAAAGCAATTGCACTATGAATCAATTGTTAAGAGAGGGTGGAAAATGAGATGGAATAAAGAGAATGTGGAAGGAAGTACAGTAAAAGGAACGAAAGGGGTTGCAGCGAGGAGCCGATGGAACGCTGCAAAGAACCTTAAGTAATGCCTACAGTGCACCGCATGAGGTGTACTGACGGCACTAGCCCTCCTCCTGAGGTAATGCTATCTGGGGCAATTATAGTTTCATGGGATCTGTTCCTTCCAATCGTTGTAGTTCTCTGCGCATCTCCAAGTGCAGTCACGTTTCCCCTTTGCTTTTTTTTAGTTTAACAGACTAACAGATATGGCCGTTTAAGCTTTTCAGAGCAACACAAATATCTGCAGATCCTTTTATAGCGATACTCTTCTCCTTGCTCGTATAGTTTCCTCCTCTTTTATGGATAAATCAATCAACCGATGCGCGTCAAATCTCTTTGCTTTCATATCCGTCTTCATTTTTCAATTTTCATCTCCATTCAATTGGTATATATATCCTGATCCTTGTTAACCCCTTTTTTTTCTTGCTATATTTTCGCTCTGTAAATTCCAGTTATATCTGTTTCATAAATGTCTAAATTTTCCAAAAGACTTGAGATTCTCGTGCTATGACGTTCAATCATTTGATTTGACTACGTTTCTATGTATGGATACATCTATCATGCCAACTTTTCCATAATCATATATATATATATATATATATATATATATATATATATATATATATATATATATATATATATATATATATATAAAAGTACAAGTGTCTGTTTGTTTGCTTGTTTATTTGTATGAACGCTATTCAAATTCAAATTTCTTGACCGATTTTGATGAAATTTTAAATATAAGTCAAAATCAAACCGGGAAAGGTCATGGTGAAAACAGAATTAGAATCGGATCATTGGCTGAGTAAAGAAGGCGGGTGTGGGAAAGGGGTGAAGTGTAAAAATTACTGAAAACTACAGATATTATTGTCTAATCCGTAATTTTTGAGGTCACTGAAATGAATAGTGACACTCCCGATGCCCGTTTAGTCCCAGTTCAACCCTATTGAGATGGCTATTTGTCTATCTATCTGCACTTTTTCTGACCACCCTCAGATTTAAAAAACTACTGATGCTGAAGGGTTGTGCATTTATATGTTGATCCTTCACCCGCCAATCATGAAAAATACCAAATCGTAGCCTTCTAGTCTCAGTAAGCCTTATTCTATTAAGGTTAAATTTAACCATGATCGTGCATCTGGCACTGCTATAGGTGCCAAAATGCAGGCCATCACCAGGCCGTGGCTGAAAGTTTCATGGGCCATGAGTGAGTCTCATACACCACTAAACGATGTACAGAAAACTCTCCTGCGCCCAAGAAACTTCGTCGCATTTTTTACTTGTTTATTCTTCATGGCAACCTTCCTTTCTACAGTTAAGGCAACTTTGCGCTACTTCAAAGGTCTCTGGTTGACAGAATCACCAGTTTCGTAGGGAGTGACAATGAATTTGGTTTCATATTTAGAGTTTGGGTTTAATATTTGTTTAGCTTTCAATTTTTATTTTGGTTTTAAATTCTTAGTTCAGTTTTTAAATTTTGAGTTTGGCTTTAAGTTTTGTGATTTCCACGAGAGTCATTTGAGTCCCAAGGATATTTCCACTCGTCCTATGCTCTTCTTAGGCACAGCATTTCCCTTGCTATATCTTTTTGTATTCATTGCTTATTACCATCATCATTATGTATATAATTTTTCATCATTAAATGGAACTGAATTACAACAGGAGACTACAACAAGTCCATTATATGTAACTTTTCTGGTTAAAACTCAAGGAAAGGTAATTTCATCCTTCAAATCTTTTAAGCTGAA
>NC_087210.1:13132615-13142615 GCF_015104395.2 Macrobrachium nipponense | reverse complement strand
TATATTTGGTTGTGAATTGCATCATATGGAAAAAAGATAAAATACGAAGAAATCTTGCAAGTATGTTTTAGAACAGAATATTAGTCTTTCAGGGAAACAGGTCAGGTGGATAAATATATGAATCAAAAAATCAGGTTAACGGATTCGTTTAAAAAGGAAGAAACGGGCCATTACAAAGAGGTGTGTGAAGAGTAAATAAATAAACCCGAGAAAAAAGGGAAAATTATAAATGCAACAATTAAAACAATATATCGTAGAAATATTCAAATAAACCAAAAGATTCACCATGTGTGCAAAGGTAAAATGAGAAGAGAAAAGGAAGCAGATAAGCGAACTTACAAGGAAGTATATTCAAGAAATAATTGAAAAACAGAACAAGGACGAATGTGGATTTTCGCAAAGTCAGTAAAAGAGCACCCTCACATTCCCAATGCATAGTGAAAATATACGTATATGGTATGAATATCATGACTCGACAATTAACGCAGAGAACCAATAAACAAATTTAAAAATTGCGATGAGAAATATAAGATTGTCGACCCATAAACTTCGCCAATTATAAATAACAGATTGCTACGAACTTAATAGTGTATTAATAAGACACTCGTACAGACTGTACTTCAATGTTCCTACAACTGCTCACCCCCCTCCATATATATATATATATATATATATATATATATATATATATATATATATATATATATATATATATGTGTGTGTGTGTGTGTGTGTGTGTGTGTGTGTGTGTGTGTGTGTGTGTGTGTGTAAATCCGTGTCTCTACTGCCTCGTGATCGACGAGAGAGGAAGAGGAAGAAGGTACGTGTTAGAATTTGTCAACCTGGTAGCCTCTGGTTAGGTAAAGAAAGGAAGACGACTAGGGGGATGGAGACGGGGTGGGGGTGACCGAGTGAAAAGTCATTCTGGATGATTCCTCGCGTGGAAGCAAACGTTTGGAACGACGCCCTGCCCTTTGAAGCCGCCACGGATATCCTTTGATGGTGGAATTGTTTCGGGCCTGACCGTATTTGGTGGCCCCTTCATGCAGTTCTCGTCTACCACGGAAATGCGAGGGTGGCAAGACATCGAGTCATGAACTTTGATACCGCTGGGGCAATAACTGGAGGTTGTCTTGTGTTGGGGTTTCTATTGTGAAAGATAAGCTGTATTCTCGATGGAACGTGGTCAATATATAACATTGCAAAATTCGGCATGCACAGGGCATATTTTTCTTGTTTTTTTGAGAAAAAGTGGAAGAGATAGTAAAAGTGATTCTGATGAAAAAACCTACCTTATCTACTAATATAAAGTGAAAGGGCCGTTGGGAGCTCCGTTGAATGCTCCGCTTAATTAAATGTTTTAGTTACCGCTTCTTCGATTAAATCCCGGTTGTGAAGATGCAGTAACGTTCTTAATATATACGTATACGTATATAAACACGCCCACACGCACAAATATGTATATATAATATATATATATATATATATATATATATATATATATATATATATATATATATATATATATATATATATTATATATATTATACCCCGGTAATAAGTAACACCCAAGTGGAATTATAATTAATAAAGGCAGTGACTCAATGGTCAAAGACACTGCACATCATTGTGTCCAAACCCTGTAACGATTCGAGTCCCACTGATGAAGGAGCGCATATTAATTGTAATTTTGTTTATTCCGATGTATGGTCAATTGTATATTAAACGATATTTTGTGGCCTAATAAGTGTGAATAGATAAAATCACGCATATGTATATATACATATATATATATATATATATATATATATATATATATATATATATATAATATATATATATATATATATAATATATATATATATATATATATATATATATATATATATATATATATATATATATATATATATATATATTTATATCTATATATATATATATATATATATATATATATATATATATATATATATATATATATAATATACATAAAACACCTGTCTTTTTGGTCCCGTGGTCAAAGTCTCTGCCTATCACTGTTTCTAAGCGAGGCAGTCGTCCGAATCCATTCGGTGCCGAAGTAATCATTATTCACAAGATACTGCTGATTCACAGTGAAATGAATTTTAAATGAGATTTTTCGTATTAATATTGCGGAATACAAAAAAATTCGTGCGTGTATTCAGTGACAAATTTGATGTAGAAAAGATAGCGACATGTACTATTAAGATATCGGACTCTCGCGGAAAAAACACCACCTAAAAGCAATTCAGGACGAACAACAAGCAAGCCTGTCTACAGAAACAAAATAATAATGATCTGTATAACTTATCAGCACTCAAGTTAAATGCCCTAACATTACATTTATGAATTCATTTATTTATTGAACATGGTATTTTATAAGCTTCCCGTGATTCCATTTGCTTTTTCTCTGTGCCTCCTGTGAGTCAAAAAAATATTGGTCCCGTCTTCCTGTTTGTAAACTTTTTAAATCGCATTCCCTTATTTCAATGGGGTTAAGCTATTCGTCACATTCAGTCTGACTTTTGAAGTTAAACTACAAGAGTAATTAGAATTCTAATCCTAATCTGTAACTTCCTCCTCTATTTTCAGAGAAAACTGAACGAAAAATATATAAATAACCTTGTGAACTTTAAAAGCATAAAGGAATAGCTTTAAAAAGGCAGATTGGTGAAATTTTAATAAACTGTTTCTTTATATATCGAACAGATTCCTGTATAAGAGAAACAAATTGTTATTCTACATATTACATTCTATAAAAAAGCAACATGCAGTTCACATCTCACAGGCACCAAATTGTATGATCAAGCAAGATTAAAAGGACGCAACAAAAGGATGAAAAGTACGTAACTAAATGATGAAAAAGTACGTAACGAAAGGATGAAAAAGTACGCAACTAAAGGATGAACTAAAGGATGAAAAAGTATGCAACTAAAGGATGAAAAATTGCGTAACTTAAGGATGAAAAAGTACGCAACTAAAGGATGAACGAATTGTTTCAAAACTATAGACGGAATAAGTAACAATTTTGTGCTTAGGAGGGTATTCTGTGCAATAAATGGTAGCATACAGCTTCATCAATGATATTATTGTTATTATTATTATTATTATTATTTTTATTATTATTATTATTATTATTATTATTATTATTATTATTATTATTATTCCTCTTTCATTTTGGTAAAATGATCCAAAAGATCACAAACATTCAATACAAGAGTAAAAAAAATAAAATGCCTAAAGTAACACTAATATTAATTTCAAAATGACAAAGAATTCTAGTATTACATAAAGTAACAAATATAAATAATGGCTATCCATTCATGAAAAGAAATAAAGTTACATAAATTTGAATGAAAGTGAGTGGAAGAGGGGTGGTGAATTTGATAGTCAAAGGAACGCAGAGCTCCACTAAAACGAAAATACAATTGTTTAGCAGACCTCGTACAGATTTCCCACCCATCCTCCCCTTCAGGTGGATGGAACTTTGCGAAACGAGTCTGAAGCTTTAATTATTCTAGGTGTAACCTTTGACTCACATCTAACTAGAGAAACATCTTAATGAAAGTTCAGCAAATGTCTCAGGAAAGTTAGGTTTTGTTTGTAAGGCCCCATGTTTACAACAGTGATAAAATCAATGCAATTTGTTTTAGGTCATTTATACTCCCTTTACTAGAATACTGTTCTCCTGCCTGGATGTCTGCTTCTGCTAGTAAATCATTTCTTTTAGATAGAGTGGTTCGTGGTGATAGGTTTCTGTTTCCTAATAGTAGCAGTTATGACTTGGACCATCGACGGATGGTTTCTTGTTTGTCACTTTTTCATAAGTTTATTTCAACAGAGATCTTGCACATTCATAACTGATCCCTGATACCCTTTATCTGCCGAAGCAACCAGATTCGCTGAACAGCAGCACCAATATGCAGTAAATGTGCCTCCTCGCTGTCGAACTTCTCCAGAGGTCTTTTATTCATCACACCGTTGGACTGTGGGCAACCTCCCAGAGGAAGTCGTGCAATTGGAACTTCTTCAGAAGTTCAAGCTTAGGTACAATACATTACTACCCTAATACTATTCTCCTTGCATTTTAATACATTTTTGTCTATTTGTTAATTTATTCATTTTTTTTCTTTTATAATAAGTGGGGTCTCTTCTTAATGGAACCCTATCTTTTGGAAGCTTGAATTTCAAGTCAATGGCCCCTGGGCTTTTTCCATATGAATAGGCTTCATTTTCTGAATAATAATATATTTCAAACTAAGGGTGCTGTAGGGTGCATGTAAGTGTGACTGTCATGGAAGATACGGTTCAAAGTGGAAGAGGAAAGTATTGGATCTCAACATGATAAAAATATGAACAGTGTTTTCATTTGGATAATATTTTTCTAATTATCTAAAACTAATCATCATCAGCTTTAACTAATATAAAGTTATGATTAACTCAATCAATAAAAATTCTCATTGTAACATTCTACCCTAATTCTTTCTCTCTCTCTCTCTCTCTCTCTCTCTCTCTCTCTCTCTCTCTCTCTCTCTCTCTCACGCACACACACACACACACACACTAGTTTAAAAGCGTGCCTGAAATATTTCCTGTCTGTCATTTCCATCAACGGAGTTCAATCTTGCCGGAAGTTATGCACATTTTTTAACAGACGCAAAGCTTCACAAAGGGGATTTTCGTCATTCCAAAATTTAGAATGCAGTTCCATATCGTATTTCCAGAGTGTTGCTTACAAGGCCAAGAAATGCGTTTCACATTTTACAAATGCACCGTTCTTTCTTTCGTTCTTGAAATCTTCAGCTGAAAATCTGACGCAAAAGAAAATTTGGCAACGCAGCTCAAGTTAGGAGAGGTTTATGATAAAGTAAATGTAACGATTGTTACACGTTAAATATTTAGTAAGTGGAATCAAACCAGATGTTACAGAATATGAAAAATGTGATGCAAGAAAGACTAATTGGATATAAAAATGAAAAGGTGGAAATTAACATACGATTTCATGCAAGAAATAAATAAAAAAAACTATTTGTACGAAAACCTTGCATGATACACAGTAAGAAAATATTAAAAGCTCTTTTTTTATATATATATGCACGAACAATTGCTTTTGTGAGGAATGCCAACTGCACGGTCGGCTTGAATTGCGAATTAAACACAAGAATATCAGTATCATTGCATCTGATTGATATATTAATATTTTTGTAAAGCTTCAGTTAAGATATTCGCAAGTGTAAGACAAAAAAGAAATCAGTCTCTAGACACCTATCTTTACTCCTAGTTTCTGTCAAACAGAAGTACTAAAATCAGTAAAATGTCATAGAAGTAACGACAGTCCGATTTATATTATTTCCTGTCGAATTTAAATTTTGTTTCAATATATGCCGCCATCGCTAAACCTAACCACTTATGACTAAGACGTTTTGCAGATTAGCTCCTCTGAAAACGGAATATGAAGAATACAACCAAAAAGCTGCATTTTTTTATATTTCAGTTATGTATGGCCACAGCAAAGCTTGAGTGTCTTCTCAACAGATTCAAAACAAAGAATGTTTTTATAACGCAACTGTTATAATACTTTCTGAGGACAAATATGTGTTACAATGAAATTCCGAGAATTTGCGTATCTTCGACAATTCCAGTTATTCCAATATTGGATTCCGGAACAAGAAGTATACCTGCGTTACGATGGCATTTACATTATTGGAAGAATCCCGACCATTGTATATTACTTGGACGAGCACAGATAGTTCTCGGACGAGTTGACGGCGCGAGACTCCTACGAAGCGGAAGAAGAATCAGCTTATCAGAACTCGTTCCTTGTCGCTAAATGCTATCTTGAATATTCCCTTTGGGAGAAATCATCAGGCATTTTAAAAAATAATTATAGCGGTAATTAGAAATTAGTTCATGCAATAGTGATTAATAAAATAAGACAATATATATATATATATATATATATATATATATATATATATATATATATATATATATAATACACACACACACACACACACACACATATATATATATATATATATATATATATATATATATATATATGTATATGTGTGTGTGTGTCTTTGAGTGCAACTGAAGAGAGAAGACATTTATTCATGAATAAAATTATTGACAGATCAACTATACGAATGGATTTAAAAGTTGATACATTTCCACTTTCGTACTGGAAGGTCAGCAAAAAAAATGATAATAATATTAAATAAATAAATAAATAAATAAATAAATAAATAAATAAATAAATAAATAAATAAATGTAGAAATATTCAGCACTTCTGATACGGTCCACGGTATAGCAAGTAACAAAAATATAACAGAAAACATGATTTTTACAGCTAATAAAGTTGGAAATCGTTATAAGATATCCATAAAAAGGTCTCGTTGTAGATTTATTGATCAGTGGGTTCATAAAAGGTATGGAGCGAAATGACGCTGTCTAGGAGAATCTACTGCGCATGGAGCATTATTGCCAGAGCCTTTTTCAGCAGAAAGGAATAGTATTCCAACAGATGTCAGCGCGCTGTAATATCGTTCTTGACATACTGACGAATCTACATGTGTGTCAAAACGAGTCTAAAATGTGGTCCTTCCCTCCACGCCCCCCTTGCATCTGTAAGTAAAATTCCCTCCCAGATTTAAAGGAAAAAAAAAAAAAAAATAGAGAGAATGGGTGGTTTTATTCTTTTGGAAATGAATTAGTGAGATATTTGACTCTGCTTTTTGGCAACTAGATCTTAAATGGACAGTTGAATGCCAGAGTGTGCACAGCGTAAGTCCCTTTCAGCATTCAGCCTGTGTCTATATTTGGATTTGAGAACAACGAGCGTAGAAAATGCAGCTTCACAAAGATACATGGATCCGAACGAGTCCAACTTGAGTAGTAGACTATAGGAAAGTAACATTCTAAGGCGATACTTTCGCATTTTCCCATAAACTTCAGAATATTAGTTCCTCACTCCTGTTAAGGGAATAATGGTATAATTAGAGAATTTTTTATTTTTCCCTAGAGCTCGCGCCCCCTAGAAATTGCTGACGCCCCTTTGGGGGGGGGGGGGGCGCCCCTAGGTTGAGAATCCCTGCTTTAAAGGGAATATGTCATGGTGATTATTGATGCTTTCCAGGATGAAGTAATCACAATGGAAACTAAATGGAGCATCTAAATTGACAGAGACTACTACCTTGGCAAGGATACTCAATTAAATATAGCGTTCAACGTGCGGCATACTGTAGTCGACTGGATCCCTTCTTACATAGCTGTCAAGTATTTTAACTTCACCTGTCTTATAAGAACAAATTCCAAAGGGACCCAGTCCATTTGGGATCTGTTCATTGCAACGAGACTCGGTTGTCTCCTTTCGCGATTTACTTTTTTTTATAGTAAAAATGTAAAAGACTAATGGCCAGCCATAGAAGACTTGGGTCAATATGGTTGAAGCAAACTCAATAATATAGGTCAGCATTGTTGAAAGAATAATGTGGCAAAGAACTTTATTGTGATTCTGGGTTGGTTAAGAAACAAATAAAGTTGGAGAATGTAATATATAATAGAAAAATGAATTTTCCCACTGAAGATAATAGATTTTGATGGTGTCTCCTTAACTAAATTCTGAAAATATAATTCCCAGGTGTCTTTCTTGACAGTCTTTTTACTTTCAAGATACTGGTTCGATCTAAATCGTTCAATTTCTAAAAAAGAAGAAATATGTTCGATCTAAATCAAGTTCAAAATCTAAAAAGAAGTATGTCCAATCTGGAACCTGTTCAATTTCTATAAAGAGGTAGTATGTTCGATCTAAATCCTGTTCAATATCTAAGAAAACGAAGTATGTCTGAACTAAATCCTGTTCAAAATCTAAAAAGTATGTTCTATCTAAATCCTGTTCAATTTTTAAAAAGAAGAAGTGAAAATAAGATTACTAAAAAGGGAAAATGCTATTAGTCGTACGTAACGAGGTATATAGCACCTGGAATGATTTGCAGATAGGCTCAAAACAAGTGCTTCAGCGACCTAACCAGAGCCAGAGAGGTACGAGATATTCAAACCAAACGTGCAATTAAACGAATGCCGGTGTCTGAATTAAATTAATCTACCCACGTCGATCACACCTGAGTAGCAAATAACCAATTACAGGGTAAATTAGCACTCGAAAACGAATCATTATAACCGTGTAAACAACAGAGCTGCTACACTTACCGAGATACTATCCGAGTTAATTAAAGCAATTTCATTACGTTTATGGGATAATTTCTTAACGTATGACTTCGTTCCATCATTCACGTCCGATTCATAAGAATTTCATATTTCATTCTTTAATTTCAACATAACTACCGGCCTGGAAAACGTCTTTTAATGACAGGTCAGTGACACACAAGAGAAATAATAATGAGATGCTGTAATGTAACGGAAATTCCGATATTTGTTTGTTTATAAAGCTATTTAGAACTTTTAAAGAGTTCTCATTTAAAACGATTAGCTACACCTTGTACTTTATTCGCCTTAAGATTTAAACACTCCTGTTAGAGTACTCAAGAATGAAAATTCATCAAAGCAGTGCAGTGGAAGATACAGTATTTGAAAGACTGTTGCAATAAATGAGAGAGAGAGAGAGAGAGAGAGAGAGATCCCAGTCTTAGAATTGTAATCAAATACCTTGTCAAACCATAAACGGAATAACACTAACAACTTTGAACAAGGTCATTATAACCCCACGATTGTCACTTGCTTTTCTTCGTCTGCTTGAGAAATCTTTTATGGCCCTAACAGCTGTAAAATGACGTTGGTCTTTCGACGAACTAATTTTTTTTCCTTTAAGTTTTTACTCAATAAATTATTTATAAAAGATTACAACAAATCTAGAGCTACATACATTTTCATTTAGAATACATTGCTTTCATTGTTAAAAAAATTCTTTGTGAAATGCCTTAAGAATTTGTCTTTCAAAATGGCTAGTACACTAGTAATGAATTCTATATAGTTAATCCTTTTAAAACATTATTCTCTGGGAAACTGACAATGATGAACCGACACACGAAACAGATCAGGAAACTTTCTTGCTGGAATATTGAAGTATTAGGCAGGTGGTTAAATATATTACCTAAGTGGAGATTTTGGGTTGTAATTAGAATAATTTGTCCTTTCACTAGACCATGTTCAAACGCCAGAGTTGAGATTTACCTTTCATACCGATCTCTTTTGAATGTAGTATTTGGCAACATCATAACACTTAGTTCAAAAGACAGCATCCCTGGAAACTTCTTTCACTACAATTTATCAAGTATGGTGTTAATTTCTAATAATGAAGATTTTCCCATTTGAATACAAAGTTATCAGAATTACATCTGAAATATTTCATAGTTTTATCACTAAGACATTAAAAAATCAGTCAAGAGCCTTGAGCCACTAATCAGTAATCACTGCCATCAAAAGGCCTTTATGCTTACATGTCATTAAAGGCCTACCCGCCTCTCGTTTAGAGGTGATTCAAAGACACTGTTGGCTCAATCCACCGGAGAGAATCTACTAGAGAGTAAAGAAACGGCTTCTGGAGAGGTAAGAGACGGGGAAATAGAAGAGATGAGGTCAATGATGATCAATTATGATGAAATACAAAATGGGTATATGGATAATACATACTGCGTATGGAATTACAAGAAATAAATTCTTCGTCACCAGCGGAATTCGACAGCTACATGGCTTGGAAACACCGCTGTACCCTGACCCCTGAGAATTAAGCCCATCTATAACAAAACTGTAAGGGTTTATAGTGACAAAAATTAATTAGTTAGACACGTGTAACAAACTTAACAATCAGCTGTCGTGGTGCAGATGGGTTCATTTCGATTCAGTAGAAAGACAAGTGCCAACAACCCGTACAGTGCTCCACATGAGGTGCACTGACGGCACTACTCCCTTTCATTGCTCCTATCAAATTGTTCATTTATTTCAGTCACAACAACTTTC
>NC_087210.1:13123184-13132115 GCF_015104395.2 Macrobrachium nipponense | reverse complement strand
TCACAACAACTTTCATGTATAAAGGGGACTTTACCACAGTAATGTCTGGATAAAAGTGACAGTCAGTACTGCTTATACCTGGGTAAAAGGAACAGTCAGCACAATAGTACCTGGATAAATGGATTGGTCACCAAAGTAATGCCTGGATAAATGAGACAATCACTACAGCAATACCAAGGTAAACAAAGACAGTCATTACGTAATACCTGGAAAAATGGGACATGCAGCAACAGTCATCCCTGGATAAAAGAGACAGTAACCAAATTAATATCTAGATAAATGGGACAGTTGCCTCAGTGATAATTGGATAAAAGGTGACAGTCAGTATCTGTAGGACAATTTTTTCTGAGTCCAGAGTTTTCCAGGGCAGCGCCAGGTTTTTTTCAGCTAGTATTATCTATATATATATATATATATATATATATATATATATATATATATATATAATATATATCTATATATATATATATATATATATAATGTGTGTGTCTGTGAAGGTGTGTGTGAGTGTGTCCATCACGGGAGATAAATCAATCACACCATTATGTGTTTCAGTCAACAGGCTTACAGAACAACAGTTCACCATCGACAATTGTGTTTCATATGTAAGGTTGTAATGGAGTGGTAATGGAGAGAATGAAAATTAAATTTGTGAACAGACGATGAATAATCCTGACCTGACGTGAATAATCTACAGCCGATTTTACTCCTCTGCAGTTGGTTATAGGCAAACATTTCCTCTCAAAGGAAAAGGGTAAACAAAAGAAAAATCAGTCATGAAGGTAGAAGAATTGAAATGGTTGATATGAAACCTGATTCAGGATCCTAAAAGAAGAGTTAACGAAAGATTTTGATCAGTTAATTGAGCTTTGCAGTAATCCACGTAAAAGGGGATTTCATAAATGGTCTGGAAAGGTTTTCTGGATATCAGTGGATTAATTCTTGATGCCATTAGCCATTTCATGGAAATAAGTGCGATGAGAAGGGGCGAGCTGATCTCCTCGTTATTTCTAGTTTTAAGCTGAAAAAATGTTCCTTCTCTCATCGATTAATGGAATCTAATCAATCCAAAGCTCTTTGCATCGTAGTCGGTATGACTTTATTTTGCTTTAGGTTTGAAAAAAATAAGAAAGACTTAGTGTGTGTGTTTTTTTTTTTTTTTTTTTTTGAAAAAAATAAGAATGAGCACTTCAGATGTCTCCTTGTTTAGTAAGAAGATATTTGTACGATGAACATGTAATTTTTTTACGAATATTTCACGAACATTTAAAACTACTTTATTGAAGTGACGACGTCTACCTCTATTTCATTGATTCCATTCTCATTTCAAACTTCATTTAGAAGAAAAAACCCACATTCGGTAATAACAGGGCATTTGGTTCCTTCGTATACATAATAAAATTCGGTTGAGTGTTATTTTAACCCTGTCAAGTTTTAAGTTTTAAAACACTTGGATTATAATCCAAGGGTTTTAACATTAAAGTATCTAAGTGTCAATACGATTTACTCATACTTTGCAGGATTGCGTCGTGCAAGGAATATTTCTATCCACTGTAAATTGTCTTATGAACTGCCAAATAAAATAATGTTTAGACAACAGAGCTAAAATGTGTGGCAAAGTCATTAAATTTATTCAACCTGGTAGCAACAAAACCCAATCTCTTGTCAATAATTTTAAGTGGCCAATTGCTGTCCAGTACGTCCTAGCTCACATTATTGAAAATCTTTAGCTAATCGGCTTTTGAATATTTTCGATGTTTGAATAATATTTTACTTTACCGTTCATCCAATAATTGTGTTAGCTTTTCCTGGTCTTGACATGAAATTTGCCATCATAAATAAAATACTGTTGCGTTTGGTTTCCTTGTTAACAAGATTGAATCGGTTTCGGCACCTCTTCCGCCTTCAAGGTGATTTCACTCCCCCCCCCCCCCCCCACCCCCCCCCCCCCCCTCGTAATTTCGCTTTAACCAAAAACGAAGTGTCCTTTCTTACTTTTAATCATACATTAATTCTGTGGCAATCAACAGTTGTTGTGACGCCTCTGATAAAGATCAATCGTTTTACCATCAAATTACATGGGCTTTTCCTATTTCCTTTCCACTCCCTTCCTGTTGTGCCGTCGTACACGAATATTTTTTCATTGACTCCTCACGCTTATTTTCGGTTTCCGGCGTCAATTGCAAAAAGCATTATCAATATCGTCACTGATAACGACTAAGTAAAAAGTCTCATAAACCGTCAGATACGAAGGTGATGGGATTTTATCCATTTCAAAATGATGAATTCAATATTCAAAATGATATTTACGACACGAATATGTAGAACTATAATTTCTGAGGAGTCACTGTCGTTCCAGCAGGTAACATAAACATATACTTTCGATTTAAACAGACAATATTGACGGGATCACAGACCTATTCTCTATTCTGGAAATATTTAATCTACATCTATATACACCTCATCAGTGACTGAGTAACCTCATCCCATGTCATCAAATCCCTAGGATATGGTTTGTATTGTTACCTTATATTGCTTTACTATAGCAAATAAAAAAGATCGCTCTAAACCTTCCATATATTTTTTCCTTTTTTGAAAATAATTTCCATACATTCACAGAAATATTGTCACAGTGTTAACAAAAAAACAATAAAATTTAATAAACATGTCAAAAAGCATGTTAACCATAAGCTAAACTAAAATGTGAATACTAATAAATGAAGGGAATGGTGATTCATGCGCAAATACTTCCCACAAACATCAATTTAATACCACACATTGCATAAATAGTATCTAATAATGGAATATTTTGATAATAATCTTAACAAACGTGTGAAAAATGATACTCATGATGTTGTGAAAAATTAAAAAAATACCAGAAACATTCCCATTTAGGATTCTAGTTAATAAACACAACACACCATGAGGTACGTTGGTAATAATCCTCTCCGCTTGTGAATAATGATCAACAATGAAATAATTGATGATTAAGGCATACAAGATAATCCTTACGTTGAAAAGGCATGAATGTGATGGAGAATGGAAAAAAATAGTTGTACTCACCAAAATTTTATGTTCTTCTCTTGTTTAATATCTTGTAGTCAGTTGCGTTAATTGTTTCATAAGTAGGCTATCAACAAGGAATGCCTCAATTTGTTCTTGTATTACGTCGACAGGACAGTAAGCAGAGGTTATGTCATGTTATGGCTGCAAGCCCACGGCGACCCAGACCCAGTCGTAGTCGCTGGTTTGCAGTTTTCATGGTATTGGAAGCCCTACTATATTTATTTTTGCAGTTTTCATGGTACTGGAAGCCTTATTATATTTATTTTTGCAGTTTTCATGGCATTGAAAGCCTTAGTATATTTATTTTTCATTCTGTGGTTTTTGTTCTTGTTGAAGATGAAAAATATCTGTTCCAGTTATTTCCTATAAACAATGGCTTCGTGAGCCGCTCACAGGTGATGCAGGCCAGAGTCAAAGGCTCTGATGCAGGCATCCTTCTTCACGAGACGAAACCCGACATGATACTGATGAATGAAAAACTTGTGATATTTTAACTTCCCCAAGGCAACAACGGGCCAACTGACATCCACCTAAACAAAATATTTTTCCTATAGTGCCCAGATTGTCGGGCTATGTATACGGAGATGGTGCCTTGAACAAACCGTTTTTAGTTGTAGGCGTTCATGTATGAACAATTATTTCCTGTTATTGGGGTTCGTGTCCCTTATGTTGTTATTGTTGTTCATCCTCCAAACAGCTTTTCAGCAATAACTTTGGTCCTGATAACAGTTACTGCATGACTAAAGAGGAAGGCAGCCTTGTAGTGTGTTATTTCAGTGCCCTTGAAGGTCACTTCTTGCTGTCTTCGGACTTGGTTTGCTTCTTTCAATCTTTGAAGTATGAGCTCTGCAAGTTTCAGTACCCTATTGGCCAGTACTCACTAAAGATCACACTAATCACCTTAACCTACCCTTTGGAAAAACAGTCGTTCTTGCAGAGTTGCAAGGGAGACCTACCTTCTTGGATGAAGCAGTTTTCTTGGTATCACTGTTTTTAACAAAGTTTTGGTAAGAAAGGCCAAGGGTCTTTTGTCGTTCATCTACATGAGCAGACTGTTCCTGGTCTATGAACCATGTTTCTTCCAGTTACCTGTTTGCTGGGGATCAGACTCATTAACAGAATGTTCCACAGGTTAGGGACCACGCTGGTTTTGGCACTGTCATTGGATTCAATAGTTGTATACAAATGTGGGGCGGCTAGTGGCGAAGGCAATGGATCATCACAATCCTTCGTCACTAGGCCTATCACTGTAAATGAGATGTACCCAATCGTCATCTGAAATATCACTGTTACTCTCATCGTCATTTGAAATGTCACTGTTACTCTAATCATAATAATAATGGATCTTGTTCTCTTTCTTACTACCGGATATTCTCCTCTATCTTTTCCCTCGTCCTTCTCTTTAATATAACTGCTTTTATTTTTAACCTCACCTTTTAAGTCCCAGCCTTGCTCAATAACAAAAATATCACCAAGATCCACTACCGGAAAAGGGTTAAATATCGTCACTATCAACGCCATCTGAACACAAAATATAATTCAAAATAGATTTACCGTTACCATAGATACCACCTTTGCCACCAACACCCGGAGCACCTTCACTTTTTACCTTTTTTTTTCACTTTAAGGTCACACTGAACACATCCATACAATCTTCGATACCTAAGCTCATTATAGTGATAATATTATCGCTTGGTGATTAATAATACTGATGACAATTGCGGTAAGTTGTTTATTTACAAACGAGATCACACGACTACTGAATACGAGGACGAGCCGAAGAGTGATTGGCTAGCTGGCTTGCCGGCCGTCGCTAGGCGTATGACAGTTTTATGATGGGTTACCTTTACAACGCCCCTCTGGAAACAATTCCTATAATACTATTCTCTATGAAATGCATTATATATAGTGGTACTTATCGAGTTTATTCACACTCACAATTGTACAATATGTCTATGTATGTGTGTGGGTGTGTTGAGTTTGCATTGTAACCCTTGGTGCTCATTTCGCTCCCTTAATAGGATTTGAAATACTAAAAACATATTTGAATACCTCTGAGTAGCAAATGCTGTCTTTCACGTTATAAATAGTGTCAATTTAAGTTCTGTATTTAGCTTTCCTACCAAAAGGTTTTCGTTATCCAAACCAAACAAAATATCTAATGTTTCCCTCTTAATTTGACTAGGGAGAGGCAGTGAATATTTACTTTTACTTTTAGAAGAAATGAACTGTTATGCTAATCATTGACTCTATGTGTTAATAGCTATTATTTCATTTCTCTGCTATGTACAATTTTATCTACTTCATTTAATAATATTTAATGTACTTCTAAAATGAAATGATGTTGTCTACAAAAAAGCAAGAGGAAAGTTGTTGCTGCTTCCCGCATTCCTTCATCTTCCACGTTCATCATACATGAGTTGAGAGCTTAAAAAGATAAACAAGGAAACTCCCCGCGATTCTATCTGCTGTACCAAAAGCAATTCTCTTTCATGATGACTGCGCTGGTTCCTCGTTAATGTCATTCATAGATTCGTTTTTAGTTAAGGGCGCTCAATTCAGCTACAAAGTCGCCAGGCCGTCACTTTCCACATTATTGCTCTACCGAAATCAGCAGTGTTAGAAATGCTTCGTTTAATGGCATTTTGCGCCAGCCTACCATTCATCGAATTTGACTTATCTCTATATTTTTGTATCCATAAATAGCCAAATCCAAACCTGATTTCGGTGATAGGCTTTATTCATTGATCTTTCGATTTTTTTAATCAACCCTGAGAGGAATGGATAATCTGGTTGCCTGGTATCTTAGCTTATGCACTAAATATGCCCAGATGTTTCCTGCCTTTGCCACTGATAAAAATGCCCGGAAGATTGCTGCCTTTGCCACTGCGAATTTCAAAATACATGATTAGTCTTATAAAATTGCGTATCACTACTCGTAATAATGCAAAGAACTACAACGTTTAAACTTTTGGGGTTACCACTACTGGCAGCGTCAGCAAGACTGGTATTCACGCTCGTAACTTTTGACTCGAAATGAGCGATGGGATGATATGACATTCCGAAGGAAGGAAGGAACGAGAATTTGGAATCGTCATCCTGAGAGAAAATCCATTTTGCGCTTGGCGATTCTCCCTTATTTTTGTGCTTGCATCTGAAATGGAAGGTTTGCGCTTTTTGATGTTTTATGCCGATTGGGGAGAACACTCCAATTCTTTTATATCAGTGTAATCTCCCATAAAATGAATATACCTGGGGTCTCATTTTCTAAGGAATCTCTCTCTCTCTCTCTCTCTCTCTCTCTCTCTCTCTCTCTCTCTCTCTCTCTCTCTGTATTTGGAATATATACATATAACAGTGTTTTTTTATTTTCTGCATGCTTGACATTTCTTGTCCCAGAACTCTGAATAAATTAACGGAAAATTTTGAATTATTCAGGATAGGGTCATACGTCATTACCATCTGTTTGTGATCGACGTTAGGACTATAACCCATTTGATCATTATAATATATTATATATATATATATATATATATATATATATATAATATATATATATATTTTCTCACACATATAAATAAACACAAACACACACACACACATATATATATAATATATATATATATATATATATATATATATATATATATATATATATATATATATATATATATATATATATATATATATATATATATATAGATATATATATATATATATATATATATATATATATATATATATATATATTTGAAAGTGAGAGATTACTGAAGCTTGGTAGCTTGGTAACGTAACATTAATTATAAAGAAATTTTTATTTTTCGTATTTTTTTTATACAAGTTTATGCCTCCTGACTTATAACACTGTGTTTTTGTTATTTAAATCGTTGCATTTCCCCAAGTTAATGGCTTTCATTTTGCTTTTGCTATTCATTCAAAATCAGTCACCCTAAAGCGAACTTCCCATGTGACACAAGAACTGGCACTAATGAGACAAAGCTCTTCTTTTTACCTCCCATTAACTCCAGAAATTTCCCAGAAAAGAGAGAGAGAGAGAGAGAGAGAGAGAGAGAGAGAGAGAGAGAGAGAGAGAGAGAGAGAGAGAGAGAGAGAGAGAGAGAGAGAGAGAGAGAGAGAGAAATTGCCAAGCCAAAAAATAAGATTTAAAAACTGGTGAGATAATGATATTTCTTAAGATATGAAGATGCAAACTCAACAAAAAAAGCAAAACATCCCCGGCAGAACATAACGTTGACAATATCAACAATATGAGTTTATTCCCTAGAGGGAAAATCCTTAAGTTGGGTTTTACTGATTTCGTCATCCTGCTGCTGCGGTGAACTAGATTCTTCCAACTTCAAGATGAATATGCATGATAAAAAGAAACTGAAATCTTTGGTTTGCGGAATGTAGTGCGAAAGCACAGCTGAATTCATTTGTATTGAAATGTAAGAGTCGTGTACTTTTTGATTGCGACTTGCAGGTGATTTAGCCATGATTGTAAAATCAGAACTCATAAAAGACACTTCTATGCTTTCATTTAAGCTTCTTGGTTGTCTCTGTAAAATTAAGTGTTCAGAATTATAGCCTGCTATTATGGTGCACAATATGTGGAAAATTTACTTCGGCATTAATTTAATCATAATTAGTAAAAGATTGTTTTCCCTATGATATACCTATAATTTACAATTTGAAGAAGTTGCAGAGATACATTCACAGTACTCTCTCGAGATCTTTAAGTGTGCAACGGTTCTTTTAATAAACAAATTAGAAGTGTAGTCAGGTTTAAGATGGACAATCAGAGTTCCGTCCACTCATAAAAAAAATGCAAAAAATGAAATCGATTGCAAAATGTCTACTAACCTACTTTAATTACCCACGTTCCGTTCTCCGTTCTCCTTCAGTTCCAACCACAAAACTGCTTTAAAGCTTTAGTATTGTACGTCATTTCCCATTCATAAACTTCCTGGTACGAGAAATTCGTTGTTATCAAGGATTCTAGCATATCTCATAGTTTTATCCCTCGCCTTAGGAAAACCGCCCCCCCCCCTTCTCTCTCTCTCTCTCTCTCTCCAGCCATGTACACATGGACACATTAATCTTACTAGTGAGAGGATCAGGGCTTGATCTCTGCTCACGTTCTCATCATCAAACTCTGTGATTGATGGTAAGTCGACAGTATTGGATTTAGCTGAGAGAGAGAGAGAGAGAGAAGAGAGAGAGAGAGAGAGAGAGAGAGAGAGAGGGCCATGAAAATGAGTACTACATCAGTTTGCGACCAACACTTCTTACGTTGCCATCAAAACCAGAAGGCTTAGCGAATAAGAAAACAAAAGGTAACAAATTTCCCCAGGAGTATATTTTATCTTTTGTAATATTCGTCTTCCTTCATTTTCCCACAGGATTTTAATGTTTCCATAGATCAAATTTCATAGATAAATAGCAATAGCTTCTCCCATCTCTCTCTCTCTCTCTCTCTCTCTCTCTCTCTCTCTCTCTCTCTCTCTCTCTCTCTCTCTCTCTCTCTCTCTCTATTGCTTAGAAACACGACGATTGCGAGGACAACTAATAGAAATATTCAAAATACGGAAAGGCATAACAAAAGTAGACAGTAACCTATTTACCTTAAACAAAAACCAGTCAAGAAATAATGGATGGAAACTGAAACTGAATAGACACAACGCATCCCACTTTGGGAACTTATTTACATACAAGATAAGTGATACATGAAATAAACTGCCACCAGAAGTAGTAAACAGCAACAGTGTGGAAGAGTTTAAAAGAAAGCCAGACAAAATCATTAGGACACTGTGAATGAACAGTAAAACCTACTCCTACAGATAAGTGAGCACACGATGTCTCCTC
>NC_087210.1:13108184-13118184 GCF_015104395.2 Macrobrachium nipponense | reverse complement strand
GCCTAGGTGTTTTAACCTGGTATGTATGTATCCACCTTTGCGGCGTGTTGAGTTCGAGCCCGTCGGGGATGACCGTAAAAACTTAAAACAAAAGACTGTAAATATCATAGAGATAATGAATCCCAAAAAATATTTGCCCCAGTCAACGACCCCTGATGCCTTTGGGGGTCACTATCAAGGAGAGATCCGCTTTAGCCTCTGTCCAGGCAGCACTATTAACCTGAATCTAGCACTTCCTTTCCACTTTCCCTTTCACTTTAATTCCTTCCGGATGCATCTCAGTCCTACTTTCTTTTATCATTGCTGATGTATCACCCTGGAATTATTCCTTTATTGTTCTTCAGTTTAAAAAGGAAAAAATGTTTCTCGTATAAATAGGCTGATGCCAGCACAACTAACCTTTAGTGCGTCAATGAATAGCTAAACAATAGAATTGCAAATTTCAAGTTCTTGATTATTAGGGTCAATATGTGTACATATAAACTCATAGTTGGGGTTGCAAATTGAATTACGTCGTTGTATGAAGAGTGCACGTAGCAAAGGTAAAATATTTTTAATTTAGTACAAAGGGCCGTTCGCTTCCTGAAACAGATGGGTTATAATTGTCATCTCTAAAACATGCTAGGAAAAGGAAATCTTTACCTTTGATAGAGAGCTTTCGGGAAAGGAGTAATTGTTTGAGATGCTGCTTTGAGAGGCTTTCTTTGTGAAGTCTTTTTAGAATCGTTGTAACGAACACAGAAGCCCAAAATGATAAACTTGAAGGGGGATTTGTTGATAGATATTGTTAAGTGTACATTTATTTGTGACCTTTTAGCGAAGGGCTGTTGCCAATTCCAGTAATGTGCAGGGGCACTGTTGAACTTAATGAGGATCTGCAGGGACTCTAGATTATTGTTTTAAGATTTAATACAAATACCACGAAAGTGAAGGTGAAGCCAGAAGTAGACTTAAAATTTGATATTTGCTTTAATCTTATTGAACTCGAAATGTTCTAATTAGCTGATAGTTCTTACTGACTGAAAACCTTCAAGTTTACTCAATCAACGCAGGTGTACTCGATTAATTAATGTTGAATGAATTTGGGTGTTTTATGTTGATTGTTGATTCAAGGAAGTACAATATTTGAAAACGCGATTTATTTTTGTTACTTAACATTTCCTCCCTCTGATAAGTTCAAAATTAAAGTCAATTGAGTTAGAAATCATTAACTTTAAAGTTTCATATTTGTTTTTCTGATATATGATTTTTCCTAACTTTCCGGAAAATTGTTATTCTGTTCATAACTGTACCGTGATTGTTATTTGATGGAGTGTATGCAGACTAAGAATATATAATTAGTAAGATAAAAGGATAATAATGCGGATAAACTTTTTTTATGATAATGACATAAGATTGCCTATCTCTTTAGGTATATATATACATGTATGTGCATAAAATTAAATTTCGTATTTTGTCAGAATGTTGATGAACTTACAATTACTCTGTCGTCATTGTCTTGTGCCTTCAATTGTCAGCATAACTACCTTTCAATATTAAATCAGTAGACAATATTCCAAGTCATTGCTTTTCAGTTATATACGTGCATGAATCAACAACTATAACAGGTCCTTCAGCCTTCATTTAATCCTGTAATCGACTCCAAAGGCTTTACTAATGGGCCATCTGCTTCAGAAACATAAGGTCTAATGAGCCCACTTTCCTCTTCGGATAGCCTGAGGGACTTCAATTAATACGATCGCTCTTTGGGAAGATTCAACCAATAACACTTTCTTTCTCAGCAATTACCCGCGAGGTTCCCATAAAGGAAAAATTAGTCAGAGCTATATCAGAAATTTCTGATATAGCTCTGACTCATTTTTCCTCTTTGGGAAGCTCGCTGGTTGAGAAGGAAATTCTGTCATCAACTCATATTGTTTAGAGACTTATGAATTCTTCCATCGTTACGTTTCTTGCAAGATCCGTCTATCTTCATTAGTATGTTCTTTGGTTTTATTCTCCAAATGTTCGTCTTTCCAATTCGTTTTTCCTATTTTGTTCGCAGCTTTGCTAATCAAATGTCTCTTTCTGTCCATTGTTAACTGTGCAAATCTGTCATAAGGCAAATCTGACAACAATGTGTTTATAACCCTGTCTGGTTACTTCATTATTTTAATTGATGTGATGCAGTATATAAACCTTGTGTATATACTTACCATCTTATAATAATAAGTATAATTGAAATACTAATGTCAGAAAAAAATAGTTTTCAATTATAGAGTTTGAGCAATAAAAGATTCGGTTTATTGTTTCCATTTAGTGGATAGGAACTACAATAACGCCACAATGAAAACTACATGTGAAAACTCGAAGGATATGCAATCTTAAAATTGTGATTTTTTCTGGGATTAAATACGTTTTGTGCGTTTATTTCCTTTTCCCTCGCGGCCACATCAGACCAGAAATAATTTTCACCATCTCCCTTAGGATTCAAGTCTGTGTGAGTTGCTTACAAGGATTCGTTTGGAGTTTAAAGTTGATGTGTACAATCATAAAGCACCTCCTTCAGTCATTGCTGCGTGGAAAGATTTTTTTTTTTTTTTTTCATGCGAGAGAATGCACATTTGTTTTTCCTGATCACAGAATAAGTGCAAAATTTCGTTGCTGTCAAAGTTTATATTATATTGAAGCATTAAAGCGGTGCTCATTTGCATTTTTTTTCTTTATATTATTTAATGTTTAACCTTATTCTAATTAGCGTTTTCACTGCTGGTTTTTGGTTTCTTATTCTCATTAACATTCTTCCACATTCTGTTTTTCCATTTCTATTTTTGTGTTTATGTATATATACATACACACACACACACACACACACACACACACACACACATATATATATATATATATATATATATAATATATATATATATATATGTGTATATATATATGAATTTTTTATCACATCACGTAATTCATATACATACATCGAGCTACAAATGTCCTTTAATATCCAATTCGCTCTACCTCGAAATTAACATATTTTCATATATGTTAACCGAAGGGGAATTTTTAAGTTGATATTAATTTCGTCCTCTCGTGGCAGAGTCGATAACGTAGCTGGAGTCCTGATTTCTCCTCAGTCTGCTGGGAGCTGGTTCGAACTCACAAAAGGACGAAATTATTATTGACTAAAAAACTCCCCTTCGGTTAACGTATATGAAAATAAATTAATTCCGAGGAAGAGCGAATTGGATATTAAAGGACATATGCATGTATTTGTATATATAGATATATACTCACATACATACATATATAAATTTAATCTTCATAACACGAAGATGAGATATGTCAATATAGTCCACAGGAGAAAAGAGAATAAAACACAATAGTAGCTCGATGCTTCCTCCTTCCGCCAAACCGGCCTCTTCAAGAGCTTGATTTTAACTAAGCAGAATGAGTATATACATAAAAATCATAACCATTTTTCTCACTGGAAAAATACAATTAAGAGAACACTTGTCAAAGTAAAAATTAGGTTGTTTAGATCATATGATCTAGACAACCTAATTTTTATTTTCCAGTGAGAAAAATTGTTATGATTAATTTTTATATACTTATTCTGCTTATTTATAATAAAACTCTTGAAAAGGCCTGGTGGAAGGAGAAATTATCGAGCTATTAGGGTCTTTTATTCTTTTTTCTCCTCTGGACTATATTGACATATCTCAACTTCGTGGTATGACGATTATATTTATAATAATATATATGTATGTATGTTTGTATGTATATATTTATATATACAAATGCATACCATGCATGCATGCATACATACATACATACATACATACATACATACATACATAAAATTTAAAGGTCAGTACTATATGCAAAAAAATCAGTCCATGTCTACTTTCTATTCCCAGTGTATATAATATGTCAAAGCACTTTTGTCTGAGTTAAATAGCTGTCTTTGTTGCTTTATTTAAATGGTTATCCTACTTCTTCATTTATACATACGAGAAATTGTTTACACATATCGGCGTTTCTCTTTTAAATCTGTCGGCGTATCGATATGGTTCTTTTATTATGCGCCATCAAACAATTTTTTTTAAATCTATTTTATACATCGTGCGCGAAGAGAGATCAAAGGAAATGCGATATTGCTGAAAAGATTTCCATAGGAAAATGAATGGACAATTTTTTAATGGATTAAGCAATGCGAAAACCGAGAGTGGATAATACGTATCCAGCTCTGTTTGGATGGTTTTTTTACTTTTTTTTTTTTTTTTTTTTTTTTTTTTTAGTTCACTACGATGTTCAGCTTCCATCTTAACCTAAAATAAATTTTTCCCGCGTTTTAGATGACAGCATGTGATGGTGGGTTACTATAAGTTTTCGTTATATAAAGAAATACAAGAAAGATGATCAGTTTAAGAACAATTTCCCTTCTGAAATAGGGAATAAAGATGATCGAAAGTTACATTTCCAAATGAATGACAGAAAATAAAGCTTTTATTATGTTACACACCAATGAGAGAGGAAGAGAGAGAGAGAGAGAGAGAGAGAGAGAGAGAGAGAGAGAGAGAGAGAGATTTTTTCTAATAGATTTTGAAGATGAAACTCGATTAGTGATTAAGCATTCATTTCGTTATCGTTTTTGCGTCTTTATGTCATGAAAGATTGTACCTTTAAAAAGGCTCGTTTGTAAGTTTTCTGTAGAAGAAAACTATTGGGGTGGCTATTTGTGTGTCCGTCCACACTTTTCCTATCCGCACTTTTCTCTCCGCCCTCAGATCTTAAAAGAGCTCTTTAGATTGCCTGTATTCCAAAAACAAGCACACAAGATCAGTATGAAATTAAAATATGAGGTGACGGAAAAAGGTTACATTACATGCCAAACTTTGATATGGACGTTATTTTTCACTGTTAACAAATATACCAGAAATAAAATATGGACTACGCAGAGGTGCAGGAATGAATGTATAGCGGCTTTTAATTTTTAGCTTGAATTATTCTGTGAATGATCATACAAACTAAAAAAAACTTCGGAGGGATGTAAAACAAAAGCAGAAGTCGTTTAGTGGGATCACCTTTTAGCAACGGGCTCTGACGGTTACCACAGTTTTCAGGATAGCTTTTCAATAACAAGTAAAAAATGCGTGTAGTGATGTATCAAACTTTCAGCTACGCCCCATGGAACTCTCAGCTGCGGTCGACGAAACTTTCAGCCACGGTCCGGTGGTGACCCGAGTTGTTGCACCCATTAGGGTGCTAGGCGCACAAGCATGTCTAACTTTAACCTTAAATAAAATCAAAAGTACTAAGGCTAGAGGGCTTCAATTTGACTTGTTCGATGATTCAAGGGTGGATGGTCAGCATTCCAATTTGCAGCCCTCTAGCCTCAGTAGTTTTTAAGATCTGAGGGCGGACAGAAACAGTGCGGACGAACAGACAAATAGCCATCTCAAGATTTTCTTTTACAGAGAACTAAAAACCGCAACAGTTTTTGCACTGATCTTTTGTCCTCTAATACATCAGTTTTTTTCTCTTTCATATATCTCGACTGTCATCAGGCCGATCAATTGTGTATTCGATCCTTCATAATATCACGCTAAAAATGGAAATACGCCATCCAGCCTTTTGTGAAAATACGAAAAATTGATTAAATTAGTGAATGCAAAATATTGCACTGAGGTGCCATTTGGCTGCTTAATTCATGTTATTGATTACTGGTTATGTCTAAGAAACTGTTTCATTTCAAGATATGCCTGGCTCCATATACAGCATTAAGTGATTCGCTCTTTCTAATTACGTGGACACTATTAAATGTGATTCTTGTGCATTTGTATCAGGGAGCAAGCTATTAAAAAAAATGGGGCTATGGTAAGCGCTTTGCTTTGCCCTAATTTCTTGTTTGCTTAAATTACGATGAGAATGATGAGATTTCCAATGAAACGCCAATCACCAGGAACATAATGGCTAATCATTACTTATTTTTCTTAGAGCCACATCAGTTTTAATTTTGTGTCTTGGAAGCATCACAATTGGTTGAGATAAAGGGATGCTTGCTGTCATGTGAATAGCCATACTTCTATTTTACCATTTGCACTTTTTTAAGGGGTTGGAGCTGACAGTGCACCTTGTGTGGAGCACTATAGGCATTACTAAGAGGCGTTTGCAGCTTTCCATCGTTCTTTAGCTGTACACATTTTTTAACCTTATCTTCATTTTTTCTTACTTTATCTAATCTTGGTGTCCAACATCTGTAACTTTATGTTACTATGGGACTTTCTACCAATTCCACTTTTAGATTCTGGTACTTCAGTTTCTCTAGGTCTCTTCATCTTACTGTCCATCTGCTCCAACTTCCTCTTTCACTGTTTTAAGCAATGAATGGCCTACAGTGCCCTAGTGCTTGGCTTGACGCCCTAGCATCGCGAAACCTCCCACACAAATTTCCCACACCTCCCTATTTGCAACACTACAGCTGCCTATTTCCAACAAACCCTCCTCCTGTCACACTGGTCTCCCAACTCATAGGTCTACTATCCAATGCAGACCTTTCATCGTTTTGATCCCTCGAAAAGTTTATTTCATCAAAGAGGGTTGCGTTTTCATTTAGAGTTTTACAGTTGGCTGCCTATCTGTTATCGGGAAGAAATTCTTAGGTTTGAGTATACCGTTTATACAAATCTCTCTGTACACACGCACACACATATACATGCACCCACCACACACACATATATATATATGCATATATATATATATATATATATATATATATATATATATATATATATACATACACACACACACACACACATATATATATATATATATATATATATATATATATATATATATAGTATATATCATATACACACACACACACACCACACATCACACATATATAATATATATATATATATATATATATATATATATATATAATATATATTATAATATATATATATATATATATATATATATATATATATATATATATATATATATATATATATATATATATACACACACACACACACACACATATATATATATATATATATATATATATATATATATATATATATATATATATATATATATATATATATATGTATATAATTGCCGCTAAACGGACTGCCTGTAAATAACAAATTACTTCTTCAAAAGGCTTAATGGTATGGAACTCTCTTTCCAGTAGAAGATTTGTATACGGCGGGGAAAACCCAGAAGCTTTCATTTACCAACCAGGATGTGCATTCATTTCGTGAATATCAGTATTCTCGGCTTTGTCTCTCATCGAAGTATTGGACATTTTCATAAACATATACAAAGGAAATCGGTTAATACATTTTGAACGGTTCAAGAACACGGAAGTATTGCTGTTACACAAAGTATGAAAAATTCCATGAACTATGCGACACATTTTCATGACTTAGAAATTGAGAGAGAGAAGTCTGCTCAGGACAAGACATGTCCTGGAGGAAAGGACGTCATTCCTCAGGTAAGGACAGATCTGCTTACTGAGAAGAGGATGTCCAATGATTCTGGAAATGCTGGAGACGGCAGGAATTTCCGCATTCTGGATGTGAATGCTAAAATGACTGATCTAAAGGTTAACTTCCGAGTTTATGTCGGCCTGAAACTGTTTGCGAGTCTGTGATATCTGACGCACACAACAAGGACACGTAAATGGAGGCGACATTTGATTGAGAAATTACTTAGAACCTCAGGGAAAAGTATGTAAAATGAACAATTGCTGTGATCTCTTAACGATGACATAGTCAAATCACAATGGAAGAAAGAGCAGGGTATTTTGTTGAACGATAAAACCTAATGTTTTGGGTATGCTGGGACGATTTAGGTCATATCAATCTTTTATTCGTAATTATTAGTTATCTACAATTTTGATTAATCAACAATCGTAAATTTTAATTAGCATTGATAATTCCCAATCAATGATATCTATGATTTCCTTATCATCCTTATCATTTATTTAGAAACAGCCCGATCGAATCTTCATCATGTTGATATTCTGAATAGAAGATTGTAGCTGCACTCTGCTTCTCCCAGTAACCCCAAACTATTGAAAAATTTCATTTCTTATGTAAAGTAAAACTGAGCTATTTTCTCCACATAGGAATCTTAATATCTGTAAAAATCGTCAACTGATATTGGTTGTAACTGAGCCTTAAGCCGGTATAGCCTGTCATGATCATGATACTGATGATTGTGGGGACGCTTTTAATAATCTTTATAACTCTCACTAATAGGGCAACGTCAACTTTTACCAAAGTCTGGCGAAGAAGGCATCGCTTGTTTTATGAAAGACTTCTTGAACGAGCAAAGTTTCCTATCGGTCCTGACAACATCTCCGCAGTTCCAATATAAGCGCTGAGCCTCAACTGCAAAGTTCTTTATGAGTTTAAGGATTGAAGAGATTTACTTTTTTTTATTTTTTAATAAGCTGCTTCCATGATATTACGCCCTAAAATAAATAAAGAAATTTACTGCTTTCAGCTATGTATTAAATGAATCCAAGAGGACAATTCCTTTTAACAGTTTAATACAACCAAAGTCGTTTATTGTTAGGAGAAATATGTCAAATGTTATCTAAGGCAAGATTTCGAGACAGTGGATGGATAGAACAGGAAGAAGATATTTTTGTCCTAAATGACTAATTTTTAATCTCTATTATCTCACACTGCAGACGACCTCCTACTATTAAAATCTCTAGTGATTATACATATATATATATATATATATATATATATATATATATATATATATATATATATTATATACATATATAAAGGTTTTTGCCAGGAAGGAAAAATGAAAAACTGTGACATATATATATATATATATATATATATTATATATATATATATATATTATATATATCTATATATACTATATATATATATATAGATATATATATATGATATATATATATATATATATATATAATATATATATATATATATATATATAATATATATATATATATATATATATATATATATATATATATATATATATAGTCCGAATAGTACAGGTTTAAAGATTATTAACATCATCCTCATTAACATCATAAATATCATGTGTTCTAAAGGGTCCACAATAATAAAAAGTGTTAAGAGTCCGTGTATGATTTTTAAAACTTTACAAAGCTTTTTGTAAATTTTAAAAATCATACACGGACTCTTAACACTTTCTATTATTGTGGACCCTTTAGAACATTATATACTCTCGCGATAGAGTTTTTCCCTAATAATTATCATTATCATTATCGTAACAACCAATGCCACCTTATATTAAAGCTGAGTTAAACGTAAAATTCAACTGACTATTTATATAAATATCATTAAGATTCATGTGAGAAGAGGATTGATTCATTTATGCTTTATATCGCCTCTGAAATTACTCCTATCAAATCTTTCCTTTATTTCCACTGCCCATTTCATTGTCCTCACCCAAGTACTAGTTCAGGTCTCCCAAATCACGCGGTGCCCATAGGGGTGTAATCGTCACCATCAAGTAGTATTCCCCCAATGGTGACGGGAGGGAGAAATCGAATGCATTTCCAGCTTCCCTTCATCACTATCCTATCTACATTATGGAGGCACAACCTCACGTCATTCAAAGTCGGAACGTTTAGAGCATTAAATTTTCAATAACTAATTTTTCATGGAATTATTAAGTTTATACTCTTGTGAAAATTCCTACCATAATATTATCACCTTTCACACCATAAACGCCTTTCGCAGACAAGAAAGTTGAAACTTGGCTTACGTTGATTTTATATTCGCTTGCGTATTCTTTGTATTATTATATAAGTTTTGCTAAGGTATCTAATCTTCTCCCAAATCTTGAATCTTTTAAAAATTGATATTTAAGGCTATGCTGATGAAATTAATGCATTATAAAATACAAAATAAATTTTGTATTTTATAATGCATTAATTTCGTTACCATTCGATATACTCTTCGTAAAATTGATGGATTAGATAGCA
>NC_087210.1:13100684-13103184 GCF_015104395.2 Macrobrachium nipponense | reverse complement strand
TGATAAATTTTTCTGGAACAGTCCCGGAAACCATCGAACAATTTTTTGGCATAGATTAAGAAATGGCAGTCCTGTAATGGTTGTTCCTCCGTATATGTGAGCCAGGAGTTTTGATCTTCTTAACGGCCGTCTCTCGATCGTACGGTGCCCGTTACTAGTGACTGAGTTAGTGGTTCCAAAACTTTTCCAGTACGTGACCCTTTTGAGTAGTACCAAACCTACCATGACCCCCACCTTTATAAGCCTTCTGAAAATGAACTAATTTCCAATGGCGCAGATACATTTTAAACATTAAATTAAAGATTAATCACAGCAGAGAGATCAACAACAACAAACAAAAATCCCTTTTAATGTTTATTAACAAGGACTGATTTAATCATGTATTTTAATGAAGAGGATGTATTTGCTTTTTTTTTTTGATACAGGCAAATCAATCATATAAAATTTCCTCAAAATCTTGGATCCTCCATGATCCCCAGAAAAAGGCTTATGGCCCCTTTGGGGGTCATGACCCGCAGTTTGGGAACTGCTGGATGGGTGATTCGTGGGTGGTAAACGCCTTTCAACATCGGTGCCTTCTGTAGTTTCTGCCGCCCACAACTGTCGTTCAACAACCTGTGAGGGGAGAACTCCCTTTTTAACGTTTTTCGTATTTTGAAAAATACAGTCGCTCAAATACAGTAATGTGGCTTTTTGCTTATTTCCGGTCACAGTATAGTGATGCACCATAGATAATAACCTTTTTATGATTAAATCCTCCCCTCTACCTCAAAAGAAGCTAAAAAAAGGGAGAAGAAAAACTAACAAACCAGGCGGGGAACCCCCACCAACCCTACTTGACAGCTAACTGAGACACGCTTAGGAATACAAAATAAAATTGCCGAGATATCCCCGTAGGAAGATACTGCTGTCAGTTCACCTCATTCAGTGCACCGTAGGCATTACTTAAGGTTCTTTGCAGCGTGCCTTCGGCCCCTAGCTACAACCCCTTTCGTTCCTTTTACTATACCTCCTTTCATATTCTCTTTCTTCCATCTTCCTTTCACCCTCTTCTAACAGTTGAGTCATGGGGCAAGTGTCAGGTTTTCCTCCTGTTCCGTCTTTCAAACATTTAACGAACAATTTCCGTTTCAACGCTGAATGACCTCATGGGTCCCAGTTCTTGGCCTTTGCCCTAAATTCTAGATTTAATTCATGTAATTTTAAATTGTAAAATTTCTTAATAGGACGCTAAGCTCTAGTAGCATGTTCTGCAACATGAATTCTGATAGAATGATAATGGTGATGGTTATAAGTGCAGTGAAAAAAAACTCTTATTTTGGCTTGAATTCGTTAATACAAATGGTTTTTTTTATCCAAAATATTTTTAAATTTGTTCCTTAAAAAAAAAAAAGTTTGAAGTATGTGAAAAGTCACACATCCAAACAAGACTACAATGCCCCTAATAATTCTGTTTTTTGCCGGCGAAATCAGACAAATCAAAATATCAAGTTATTCTTCGCATTGGGTTTACTCACTGCCACCTTTTGATGCTCCCTTACCTGCGCATTTCCATGAACTCCTGGATCTAAAAAGGAGAGGGTGGGGGTTGGGGGTTGGTGGATGGAGAACTTGGAGAAACAAGAAATGGTAACGGGATCTGTCCTCTCTCCATTTTACCTTTACTTTTTGCTTTCATGATCTTTATATTACTTCTAAACTTTTGCAATTTGTCAAAAAAAGGCAGAGAAAACTGATTCCTTTCTGTCTTTTTATATAGTATCAATCTCTTTTAAGATATACAATGATTGAACGACCGTTGAATAGTGCAACAAAATAAAGCGAAAAACAAATATATAAGAAATAACATTACATTAGCACTGCATAACTCAAGTTAGAACAGAGGCGATATATAATATTCTGCTTTCTCTCTCAATCCCTGAGCAATCCATTTCATTTCAGGAAAGATACAGGCCTGTTTGTTCATTCATACTAAGCTCATGTCCTTAAATTTCCTTATGGTTATCATTATCATTTGTTATTTTTATCTAGAATAGTTTTTTCGGGATAAAAAGAATAATTGACAAATAGGTTGATAGTTTTACAAGAATCAACATTCTTATACCTACATATGATCAAACATTGTCTACAGCCTCAAAAGGGGCCAGGCATTAATGAATAATATAGCATCTTACTCTACTACATTTCTCACTGGCGGTGGGTAGCTTTAAATTATATCATAAAAGGAATATTAATTCATTCGCTTTCATCATCAGAGGTGGTAAACAGGTTCCCCCTGTGTTCGGGATCTTGGTTAAATGCAGCGGCCATCATTGGATTCAGGTACCAGCGTCATTCGGTGTAATTATTTAGTCACCTAAAATAAGGAACAACTCCAGTTTCTTGATAAAAGTGTGACCACTTCTCAAACACATGCAAGTTATATTACACCGAAAGGAAGTGTTGCCTTTGTACAGTATTCTTATGTTATAGCTTGAAAGTCAGTGTCACAAGTAAACAT
>NC_087210.1:13080515-13095184 GCF_015104395.2 Macrobrachium nipponense | reverse complement strand
AGATGGTTCTTTCAGCCAGAAGGAAAAGACAAGAGATTCAGGTGGAGGGAAATACTAGAGGAACATGTCTAGGAAACCGGATATTGTGAGGTGAAGTTTAGTAACTGTAGAATTTGCAGCAAAAGATTGTATACTAATTTCAAAATGCAACAACAAAATATAATAGTTTCAGAAAGGTTAATTTACATGCCACTCTAGATCTTATTTGATATGAGAGAGAGAGAGAGAGAGAGAGAGAGAGAGAGAGAGAGAGAGAGAGAGAGAGAGATAGTTATTTTGAAATATGGAATGTCAAAAAGTTTCTAATATTTGTGCGACATTTACCTTAGTATTTAGGCAAGCATTCTTACTATTTAGCAAGCATTCTGTTAGGAATAAAAAAAAGCTGTTTATCCCATTCAATAATAACCTGCCTAAGTTTTTAAGAACGTAAAGAATTTAATCGCGAGGAGAGAAAGAAAAATTAATCACATCAAAATATGTACACCTCACAAGGTTTAATTGCATCTCTTGCTGCTTAATTACAAGAGATTTTTTTCTTAAATAGGAAATGAAGATAAATTCCATATCAGTATATAAAGATCATAATCAATATTTCAATTAATATGCTTTTTTTGTACTTACTGCAAGAAGACGCATGAAAACAATGACAAATGAAAGATTAAGGTCGAATTCAAGATGAACATTAATCGATATATTGAACAGGATTAAAAGTGAGGATTTGTTAGCTAATCATTAACGTTCAGTACGATCAAAACAATGATTCTTCAAACTAACCCAGAGTATCAGCAAATCCATATAGGAAGTTCGACTGCATTATTCTTCTATTATTGTATTATTGTTGCATCGAATTAAGATTTCATTTCCTTCATCATATTTTTCAACCGATTTTTTTAAAGTATTTTCTTGTTCCACTTTTGCATGATGCCCTAGGTTACTCAAGTGCAGTTTTGCCTTATTTTGTATTGGATTCTTCCGCCTTCATATCTTGACTTTTGAATATGTTATTAACAAAAGATATATTTTGAATCTGAAGCGTAAGTCTACTGTTGTGGTTTTCAAATATCTACACAAAACGGGAATAATAAGGGAATTTCCTATACAACCCTTCTCACGAAAACTGACGAAAAGCAATATCACGGAAGCTCACTGCTTCAAGAAGTATATTTTAGAAATAGCCACCATTTGAGCCGATTTTTTTAGCTGTCTGTGGGTCACCATCAGAAACATTTTCCCTGAATGGAAAAGAGGGGAAAAATAAGAAAAACCTGGTTGATATAAACCCCGACTCACGATCTGAAAGAACCATTAACGAAGGAATTTGGTCAGTTAATTGAGCTTCGCAGTAATCCGAGCAATAGAGGGATTTCAAAAATGGTCCGGAAAGGTTTTCTGGATACCAGGGGATTAATTCTTGATGCCATTAGCCATTTCATGGAAATATGTGCGATGGGAAGGGCGAGCTTAATCTCCTCGGTATTTCTAAAGTTTAAGCTAAAACAAATATAAAAAAAAAAAAATGGAAACAGAGCTTCTGTTTAACGAAAATATAATCAATCCGAAATTCGGTGTGATTTTTTCGGAATTTTGATTTGGAAAATGTAATGAGAATTGCAAATGTCACAAAGTTCACCATTGAAAGTTTCTTGAAGGCTATATCTGATAGTGTTTTTTCTTAAGAAGATTTGTTTCAAGGAAAAATGGATTTTTACTAATATTTACAGGCTGTTCATTGCGGTTCTTATGTATCAAATTTCATAATTACAGAACAACAGGTATGGGAGCTAAATAAATGGACACTACATCTACATAAGATATTTTTAGGCGACGTCTATAATTCTGGCAACCCTAAAAATCTGTATATTCACAAGCCACTGTAATCAGGCTTGTGAACTATCAAATAAAGAAGTGTTTGGGTAATGTAAGTGAAAGGTGTGGCAACATCAGGAAATGTATTAAACTTGGTAAACAAAAGTGGCCAAGTGCGTCTATATATATATATATATATATATAATATATATATATATATATATATATATATATATATATATATATATATATATATATATATTATGTATATATATATATAATATATATATATATATATATATATATATATATATATATATATTGTTACGAAGTGCCAAGTATCTGGTTACCATTTATCAATTATTACCTCACAAAAGCCAGACACCTGAACCCTCATAACACGTTTAAACAACTGAATACACTAAAGGCAACAGTGATCCCTTAACACTTACCAGTATTGCAGAAAATCAGACTAAGTTCATCAAAACAGGTGTGAGGTAATCTTGTAAGTAATTAAATTAATCAAAGGGCATCACTCCGTCAACAACTTTCAAACTCTAAGTATTTCCCTGATTTCAGAAGTCTAAGTACTTCCCTGGTTCTAAGTCACTTCAAGAAAATTGAAGGAAAGCAAATCAATTACCACTCTATGTTTCTACCTAACATAAATATAATCATAATTATATATACTTATACTGGTGTAAGATAAAGAAAACACTTATAAAAATTTTAAATACAAAAATTTATTATTAAATTCAAAATTTATAAGTGTAATTCACAATATCAGGGAAAATTACTGTTACTTGAAAACAAAGTAAAGTTTAATTAATTCTTGAATCAAATTAAGTATAATTAAATCAAAATTAATTTATCACAAAATTCAAGAAAATTAATTCAATCAAAATTCAAAAGTGTTAGGCAATAATTGAAAATTTGAAATTAATTCACAAGTGCTAAACAACAATAAAACTTTGAAAGAATTCTAAGTAAATGCAAATTAATTCACAAGTGTTAAATTTAATTAAATGTGCAATGATAAAGCAATGAAAATAACTAAGTCAATTAAATTGTGAATGCAAATGAAAATATAAAACAAAAAGACACACTTCAATAAGAAAATGAATAAGTGCACAAACAATGGAACAAACACAAAACACACAAAATACGCAATGTGTAAAAGTGTAAATCTTTTTCATTCAAAAACACTGTAACCAACAGTTTTTACCAAACCTTCGTAACAGACAACAGTTCCTATCAATTATTAGTTAAACACAATTCCTATCCGTTATTAGTTAAACACACTCCCTATCCCATATTAGTTATTCCATGTTCCTGAACAATCATTAGTTGCAACTAATAAAAATATACAACACTTTACCTTGGTATACCAGTTTCTTTCTCTGCTGCAGCTTGTATATTACACTTTCACAAAAACCAGGCGCCGTTACGAAATGTTTGTTCAGATTCCACAAAAGAAATTAAATAATACTAAATAAACTCTAAGAAATATCAAATATTAAATTCTCACAAGTTACGAGTGACCAAATTTACGTTACGTTAATATAATCTCAATGATGTCGAATGAGAGAGAGAGAGAGAGAGAGAGGGAGAGCAAGATGTTAATGCCTCGGGGTCTTAAGATAGAATGAAAATCTCTTCCTTTACGGAAATGACAGAGCAGATGTCTCAAAAATGTTCTAGTCACGAATGCTTCTTGAATCTTCTGAAATCTGATGCAATCTTACATACAAAAAGTGCAATACCCATGTGGGACTTGACAAAGATATACACGTACCAGACGAGTCTGTTAAAAAAAAAAAAAGAAAGACGTACCCGACTCGACTGAGACGACTGAGACGGAGGCTGGGCGACAATAAGATTGACATGTTTTGACATCAACGCAAAAGTCGAGCTCGCTCGCTATCAAATGCGCTGACAGAGTAGGGAAGCAAACGGATCTCGCAGACTCTAATCTTAAAATGTCGACATAAAAGCTAAACATTTGCAGCTTTGAAAAGACAAAGATCTCTCTCTTTACGTTATATATATATTCTTTTACAACACGTTATGCGAAATCTGAACACACACATTTTAAAACATCCTATTCTAAGCTATCTTAGGAATTGCTTGAAAAATGTTGCAAACAATCTACATGACATTTCACAGAGGGGAAACATGCATTTTGAAAGTGGCAATATATAATATACCTCCCCCCAGAAGATTTTTTATCACGGTGTTGAATCCAACGATTCGCAACGAGATAAATAATCAGCAACTACATTGTTTTTGCCACTAATGTGCTGCACTCTTAAGTTATACTGTTGCAGGCACAAAGACCACCTGGTCAGTCTTTGATTGTGATTTTTCATTTTCTGGATAAATGACAGTGGATTGTGATCAGACAATATTAATATTTCTTCATTCCTAGGTCTATTCACATACACTTCAATTTTTTTCAATGCAGTGATTAAGGCTAAAGTTTCCTTTTCAATTGTCGAATATACTTTCTGATGTTTTTTCAATTTTGTAGACATGAAGCATACAGGATGGTAGATATTATTTTCATCTTCTTGAAGTAGAACAGCTCCAACGCCACAGTCTGATGCATCAACTTGTATCACAAATTTCTTGTCGAAGTCTGGAGCTTGAAGTACTGGTCTTGAAGTTAAAATGGCTTTTACCTTCTCAAAGGATTCTTGACACTCTGGAGTCCAAATAAACTTAGCTTTGGGACTAGTTAAGTCTGTCAGGGGAGCTACTACGGCTGAGAAATTTGGGCAAAAACGACGATAGAAACCAGCCATCCCCAAAAATCTCTGTAGCTGTTTCCTGGTAGTAGGTGGGGTAGCCTTACGGATACCTTCTACATTAGCATTTACTGGAGCAAGAAGGCCTTTTCCCGACTTCAAACCCAAGATACTGTACAGTTGACTTTCCAAACTCACTCTTCTCTAGGTTGACTGTTAATCCTGCTTCTTGTAGTTTCTTGAAAACTTTCTTCAGAATCTTCAGATGTTCTTCCCACGTTGTAGAGTAAATCACGATGTCATCTAGGTATACACCTACTCCTTCTATTGATCATAGCAGTTGATCCATCACTCGTTGAAATTTTGCGGGTGCATTCATCAGACCAAACGGCAGAACAGTATACTGATATAGTCCAAATGGAGTAATAAAAGCTGACAGCAGCTTCGCATTCTCATCTAAGGGAATTTGATAATATCCTTTCAACAAGTCTATCTTGGAAACAAACTTGGCTTGCCCAATATTATCAAGTAACTGATCTATAAGAGGCAAAGGATAATTATCAGCCACACTGATAGAATTCAGCTTCCTATAATCAGTACACATCCTAAATGAACCATCTGGTTTCTTCACTAACACACATGGAGAACTGAAGTGACTTGAACTGGGTTCTGCTAATCCATGTTGCAGCAAATACTCAACTTCTTTTTTCAAAACATCTCGATGATACGGTGATAAGCGATAGGCTCTTTGCTTGAAAGGTTTTCCATCTTCTTGAATCTTGATTTCATGCTTGGTTAGATCAGTACGTCTAGGCACATCTGAAAAAATTTCTGGAAAACTTCTAATTACGTCACTTAAGTCTTCACCTTGTTCAACACTCAGATGTTTCAATTTATCCTCCAAATTTTCCAAAATGAAGAATTATTCATCTTGCTTGCAGCTCCCAATTCGTAGCCATCATCGTCTTCTGTAGATAAAGTTGTCTGGGTTACGGATACAGTTTCAGTTTTAGTTTCTGAGAAATAAGGTTTCAAGAGGTTCACATGTATCTTCCTTTGTTTTCTTCTTCTTTCTGGTGTTTCAATCACATATGTTCTATCACTTAACTTCTGAATTATCTTGTAAGGACCTTGAAATTTATTAGTGAGGGGAAATCTCTTGACAGGTAAGAACACTAACACTTGTTGACCAACACTAAAACTTCTTAGCTTAGCCTTAGCATCAAATCTCCTTTTCATTTTCTCTTGACTCATTTTCAAGTTTTCTAAAGAGAATTTTCTAATCTCTTTCAACCTCTTCCTTAAGTTCTTCACATACTCTGCTTGGCTTTCCTCTTGATTTTCTTCCCAATTTTCTGCAAGAATCTTCAACGGTCCTCTAACTTCTATAGGTTGTAGGGGGGCTTTCTTGATGGTTTCATTCGGTTTTCCAGCTATCTGGCAGGTATGACACTCACGACAAAACCTGCTAACATCTCTGTGAAGTCCAGGCCAGAAAAAATATTTCATGATCTTCTCCACAGTCTTCCTGATTCCCATATGTCCAGACTCATGAGCTACTGCAACCACTTGCTTTCTCAATGGATATGGAATCAAAATTTGATGATATTCGCCCCATACAGCATCTCCTGGTATATCTGTAGGTCTATACTTCCTCATCAGTAAACCTTCCTTCAGATAGTAACAGGTAGGAGTTTGTTGCATCTCTTCTCGATCAACAACTCTGAAGAACAAATCAGTTAACGATGCATCCTTCTTCTGCAAGTCCATCAGCTTCTCTCTTGTCACTTGACCAACTTCAAGGGTTGAATTCTCAATATCTGCTAATAGTACAGGAGCATTAGGTCCTAAAACATGCCAACTTGGAAAAAAAATGCAGAAAGCTGATTTTTTTACTGATGGTACTACAATTCTTCCTCAGTTGAATGACATAAAGTTTACCAAAGTTAACCCTGAGCTTGCTGAGTAATTCAAAATGGCGTGCAAGATGGCTGCCATTAGTACGGAACCCACTTTCTGAACTAATAACGCTAAAAATGGGGGAAAAAGTTTTACAAATTAGGTTTTAAGGAGTGGAAAGAACATTTTTCATGTCATTTATTTTATGTTACCCATTTAGTCATACTTTAATATAAAAAAAATTCTATATTTTCTCAAAATAACGTGGTATGAGATTTTATACAATTCAAAATATGATTTGTAGTCGTTACTAACTCCTGTTTTCAATTCTCCTACATATACCATATACCCCCTCCCTTTCCCTAATACACTGTGATACCCATTGCAAGGGGTGGTGAGGAAAAGTGAACTCGTCCTGGACCTGTATAAGCTACTTCCCGTATCTCACTGGTGAGCCGTTCCCAGACACTTAGTTTACCACAAAGATCCTTCGTGATTACACCACATTTCATCAGACAAGGCTGTTCAGGTACTTTATATTCATCTGGTATCATCTCAAAATCTCTCAAAATATCTCACCTTTGTATTTTATAATATATATATATATATATATATATATATATATATATAATATATATATATATATATATATATATATATATATATATATATATAAATATATATATATATATAAATATTATATAATATATATATATATATATATTATATATATATATATATATATATATATATATATATATAAACTACATTAGGTAAAGACTAATTGTATTCAGACTTACTTATTGTGCTCTAAATATCCAATCTCTCGGCACCAAAGGCATTGTTTTCCAAATTATTTGTAATCTGCGAATGAGAATTACTTTTAAACTACGAATTAAGAACCAGTGATTTAGTTTGACATCAGAAACTTTTCTTTGTTTCAAGGTATGAGTGATGGAAGAAAGATGCCGATGTGTGTTTTCTGCAATGAAGCCATTGACATGGATCAGGGTGCAATGGGTCAAAAGGGATTGGACAAAGTCTTAGCAATCAGCAGTGAAATAAAGGATGGGTTAGACTAGTTGTTAGTAAACAGAGCACTACCAATTCCTATACACAAGAGATGTAGACAGAATTATCTCTTGCCTAAATATGTCAAGAAAAGGAAGAGAGAATCAGATAACTCTGGTAAAAGATCAGAGTACAAGGCACCAATTCGCAGGTCCCAGACAAACGATTTCGACGTATGAAACTAGTGTGTGTATTGTGGAAAGTGTATTGACTATTCTATGATAAGCAAACAACCTCTTAAGAGACGTGATAAAATACATGAATCGAGAACTAAAGACTTTATTCACTCATTACAAGAGAAATGCATAGAACGCTCTGATAAATGGGGCAATGAAGTACATGTGCGTATTCAAAACATTGGAGATACAGTTGCTGCTGAGGTAAAATATCACCATGACTGTCAGGTAAGTTTTCACAAGGGTAGGGAATCTGTGCAAAATCCCACAAAAAGGCCTAAAGGTTGTCCTTTAGGGTCAGTTGATGAAGAGAAAAATGTAGGATTTTACAAACTTTGTGAGCTCTTAGATAACAATGATGACCACCAATACACTTTGACAGAATTAGAGGGTCTTTTGAAGGATTGTTCTGGAGATGGTGAAGTGTACACTGCGAGACAACTAAAGTCTAAACTACAAGATAGGTATAAAGATGAAATGATTATTACGTGCGAGCAAGGTAAAGAGACAATTTATACATTTCTGAATGAGAGCAATAATATACTGAGACAACATTACAGTAATACTGGACTAACACCTGAAGAAATTGTCGACATGGCTGGAGTTCTCATAGAAGATGAAATAAGGACAACCATATATGATAAATCACCGTATCCAAAATTTTTGGAGATGAGCAACTATGAGAAGATGGAAGAACGTGTTTCTCAACTTCTATTAAGGTTACTTAGTCATCTCATCAAGGACAGACGCCGTAGGATTGCAATATCACACAGTATAACATCAGCTGCACGCCCCAGATCATTTCTCTCTCCAATTCTCTTCGGAGTATCAGTGTACTGTAATGCTAAATTCGAGTCTCGTGAGTTAGTTGATTTACTTAGCAGTCTAGCGTTTGCAGATGATTACCGAAAAGTATTACGCCTATACAGTGCAATGCTGCCTGCAGGAGAGAAAATGTATGAATGGGTTGACAAATTTGTCAATTTTGTATTTGACAATGCAGACATTGACACTTATACACTGACTGGACTTGGAACATGGCATGTTTTGGGAGGCATCGCAGGTGTAACGCCAGCTGGAGAGATTGTGGAAGAAAACTTGCCTCGTTCAACACAAGTTCAGTCCGTTGTAGATGCTGGTAGATTTGCACAATTGCCCACCAAAAAATACAAAAAACCACAAGTACCAGGTCTCAGAAATGTATTAATCAAACCACTAGAACCTTTCAGTACCAACCATTCCTTCTTGAGATTAGGTATAACCTTAGACAATATCTGGCTGGCCAGCTTCCATGTAACACAGACTGCACGGTGCCCATTATGGAGTGGTTTCAATCAAACTCTCATGAAGCAAATCCACTATGATGAAAGCAGAATAGACATTCTGCCATTCATTAATAACAGTCCAAATCATCCAGACACCCTTTACTCTGCCCTCTGCTATGCCCAGGATGTGTCAGAAAAGTTACAGGCTGGGTTATTATCCCCTGTCACATTTGATCAGCCACTATACCAGAAAGCAGTGAAATAGTACAAGCATCTCCAGACCTTACCAAAGTTATAGTGAGATTAGGTGGCTTCCATCTTTTAATGTCATATATGGGTGCAATTGGACATATAATGGCAGGGGGTGGGCTGTCTGATCTATGGGAGACTGTCTATGGAATCAACACAGTGAAGCACATGCTGACTGGGCATGCTTATGCTCGTGCACTCCGAGCACACATGCTGACAGCCTCTTCTCTTGTTGGGAAGATGCTTCATACATCAACATCTTGTAACAATCAACTTGGATCATCTTAGAGTTGTCCATGAAAAGCTGCTTGATGGGGAAAATATGAGGTTGGGACTCTTCAACAGAACTCCTCTGTGGCTCATCTAACAAATGTATTAGATGATCTAGAACATAACCTGACTACAAACTCAAGAACAGGAAAACTGTGGATTGAATATGTCAAGATGATACGTCTAATGCTCTTGTTTCTACGCGCTGAGCGTACTGGTAATTGGGAAATGCATCTATTTTGTGTCAATGCAATGATCCCCATCTTTCATTCTGGTGGACACCTAGCATATGCAAAGTCTGCCCGTCTCTACCACACACAGATGAAAGAGCTCCCCACCATCATAGACAAGGATCAGTATGTTACATATACAGAATCTGGATACTGGACAATACGACGGAGTGACCGATTCTGGTCTGGGAATTTTACTGACCAGACCATAGAACAAGTTTTAATGCGGATGTTGAAGACTCGTGGTGGTTTGAAGCATGGCCGTGGCATCACAAGCAGCACTCAGGCAAGGATGATTCATGTCCTGCCAAAGACTATTCCAATATGTGAGGTAGTTGAAGATTTTTGTGGAATTTATTCTCAGACAAGTGATCACACTGACATGAGAGCCTCCATGACTGAACGTGACAGGAAACACTATCCTTTTTTAAAATTGGTTTGATGACCACTCGCCATTCTCATACACAGGTGAGCACTTACAGTTTTAGAGAACCACGGCCAGTGTGACATGTTTGATAAATTTAAAGTGTGATTCAAGTCATGATGCGATAGCTAGGGTTGGGGAAATTTTTTTATTAAATCTACAAGTGTAATAAATCAACATCTCTTGACAAGTCTCGGTACCTATTGTACACACAGAAGGTGAGCAAAATGAGCAGCAATTTTAAGCTAGAGAGCCTCCCCCCAACCTCTGCAGCAGCTAAGTACCATTCATATAGGACTTACTTTACAATACAAGAGTGGCTGGGAAATCCTGGAAAGCTAGATCCTACAAATTGGGGTTGGTACTACAAAGGTAAACGTGCTGACTCCCGTCTTCACTGATAGGCCTGTAGCCCCAGAGCAAGTGCTGCTTATTATATCCTGTGGATGTAAGGGAGGGTGTGCGAAGAGGTGTAAGTGCCGTAAAGCAGGAACGTTTTGCACAACCATGTGTTCATCATGCATAGGTCAAACATGTACAAATTCCTGGCCTGCAGATGGTGATGAGGATGAGAAAATACTATGAAACCTGTGAATACGTGTATATGATTTTTTTTGGTTAATTCAATATTTATGATTTGAATTTTTTTATTTGGTTAATAATGGCAAGAACTTGTACATGTTACACTGAATAAAAGAAGTCATATTATATATGAGTCTGGTGTATACTATGCTTGATTCAGTAGATATTTTGTGAACTCTTGTATTTTATTTGGATTTTAAATCTCGGAACATGTAAAGTTCTCTTTGAATAGAAGAAACCACATTAAATACGAGATATGTGTCTACTATGGACAAATAACAAAATTGCTTAATTCAATATTTATAATGTGAAGATTTATATTTTATTTGGATTATAAGGCCAAAACATGTAAACTTTACATTGAATTAGAGAAATCACATTAAGAATGAGTCTTGTGTCTATAATGAACGACAAAAGTATTTTTCTCGGTTTATTTCAATATTTGTGATGTGAAAATTTGCATTTTATTTTGATTTTAAAGGCCAGAAAATGTAAACTTTGCATTGAATAAAAGGAATCACATTAAATATGAGTTTTTTCGCACCAAAGTTCCTTGTTTAATAAGTACTAAACAATGCTAAAGGAGTATTTTCGAAAATTAGCCGCATCGCAGCCGCCATCTTGGATTTTTCAGCAAGCTCAAGGTTAATTTAGGTAAACTTTATTCCACTGAACTTAGTAAGGTTTCAGATAACTTATGTGAAAAATTCAGCTTTCTGCATTTTTTTTCCATGTTGAACCCTATTGCTCCTATACTATAACTCAGCTACTGTAGTTTCACTACTGTCTTCAGCAACACTTTGACTACTCGGAGTCTCTTCAGGAACATCAGGTTCTTCTTCTTCATCTTCTTGGGAAATCTCTTCTTGGTCAGCACTATGGGAAACTTCACTTCCCTGGAATAATTCTTCTAAGCACAAAGATCCTTCACTTGATCCTTCTTGAGTGTGTAGATCCTCAGTTTCTTCACTTACAGTCGTAGTCCTCTTCATACTTCTGGTAGTTACACAACTAGGAAACAGGTGGGGGTTATTCTTCTCCAACTCTTCTGTAGGACTAATCCTCAATGGTTTGTCTGTCACTACAGGACAAGGAATAAATGGCACACCACCAACTTCATTCCCCAACAGAACATGTATACCTTCCACAGCTAGTGAGTCCTTTACAGCAAAATCAACATTCCCCGTCACCAATTCACATGACAGGTGTAAGTGGCATATAGGAGTTACTTCCTCTCATCCTATACCCTTCAAAATAACTGAATCTCCTGTGAGACTCTTCTCCAACTGAGGGTGAGAACCACGTACTACCACACTATGGTTACTCCCTGTATCACGTAATATCTTGACTGGTACCTGCATACTTCCTTCTTGAGTTGACAGCATACCCTCATAGATATATGGCTTAAAAGCCTCCACACTGCTTAGCCACTCACTGCTTGAGGTAACATTTCCACTGGTTGCTAAACATTCAGCTTGTTTAGTTTCATTCTTCTCTGGAGTCTGATTCTTTCCCACACTGCTCTTCGTAGTTTGTTTCACAACTTGACTAACTGGTTTTGACTGCTGTTGATTCCGGTAACACTCTTGACTGAAGTGTCCTACTCTTCCGCACTTGAAACAGACAACATTAGGTTTCTGTAATTGTCTTGAAAAACTGGATGAGGATTTCACATTAGTTTGCTGAGCTGTATTACCTTGTGTACTCTTAGTAGTATCACTGGTAAGTTTCCCATTAAATTTGTTCCTGTTATTTGGATAAGACTTAAAACCTGGGCGTTGTTGACTCTGGTACTTGACATTGTAATTACGTTTGCTACTGATTATATTGTAATCTTCACTAAGGGTAGCAGCTTTGTCAAGTTTCTTCACTTCTCTCTCTCTTAAATAGGCTCTTATATGTTCAGGAATTCCCTTAAGATACTGTTCAAGAACAAGTAACTCTTCTAACTCATCAAAAGTTTTAACTTTAGCAGCTTCTACCCAACGTTTGAAACACCTTCTCACCTTGTAAGCATAATCTAAGAATGTTCCTTTCTCATCTTTTCTTAAATTTCTGAATCTCTCATTGTAGTACTCTGGGGTCATCTGGTAAACTTGTAGCACACTGTGTTTAAGTACCTTGTAGTCTTTACACTGATCAGCTGCTAAGGCTAGATAAGCACTTCTCCCTTTACCAATCAAGACCACTTTGTAGCAAAACTGACCATTTATCCTCTGGCCATCCCATACCTGAAGCCACTTTCTCATAGTGATCAAAAAACTCATCTGGAGCTTCTTCAGTAAACTTAGGGATTAACTTCTGTACTCTCACTACATCAAATACAGGGTCTTGATTACCTTGGTTAGGGTTAGACGGTGTTACAGGTAATGTGGATCTAGCTCTTATTAATTCCATTTCCCTTTCATGTCTTGCAATTTCTCTTTCCTCTTTTATTCTTTCTCTTTCCTCTTCTGCTGCTTTTCTTCTTCTTCTCTTCTTTCTTGTTTTTCCCTGTCTATTCTTTCTCTTTCAGCTTGCATTCTCTCTCTTTCAGCAAGCATTTTTAGCTTAATCAAATTCTCTTCTGCTTCAATGCGTCTAAGCTCTAACTCTGCATCACTTTTCTCTTTCTATTCTGCTTGCTTATTTATGAGATCAGCACGTGCTACATTCAACAACTCTTGAGCCAATTCTAACTCATCTTCATCAGTTATTCTACCAGAGTTTATCAATGATTCCATAGCAATACATCTTATTTGTGCCTTTACCATACTAGTAGACACATAACCACCACATGCCTCTGCTAAAGCGCTCCACTGTGCTCTAGACAGAGTGGTTTCAGACAAAACTTGGACGGAAGGAGCTGCTAAAAATTCCTGAACATTGAACTGAGCCATTTTCCTCTAAGTTATCAACTTACAATTCAATACAATAAATGCCCCCCCCCCCCAAAACAAAACTATATGGTCACTCTCCTCTAACAAAATATATTCCTAACACCACCAGTATATTCTAGAGTGATAATGAAATCTGCTTTCCCTGGTCTCTGGGCACCATTAGATAATGTTACCAAGTGCCAAGTATCTGGTTACCATTTATCAATTATTACCTCACAAAAGCCAGACACCTGAACCCTCATAACACGTTTAAACAACTGAATACACTAAAGGCAACAGTGATCCCTTAACACTTACCAGTATTGCAGAAAATCAGACTAAGTTCATCAAAACAGGTGTGAGGTAATCTTGTAAGTAATTAAATTAATCAAAGGGCATCACTCCGTCAACAACTTTCAAACTCTAAGTATTTCCCTGATTTCAGAAGTCTAAGTACTTCCCTGGTTCTAAGTCACTTCAAGAAAATTGAAGGAAAGCAAATCAATTACCACTCTATGTTTCTACCTAACATAAATATAATCATAATAGATATTATACTGGTGGTGTAAGATAAAGAAAACACTTATAAAAATACAAAAATTTATTATTAAATTCAAAATTTATCAAAAGTGTGGAATTCACAATATCAGGGAAAATTACTGTTACTTGAAAACAAAGTAAAGTTTAATTAATTCTTGAATCAAATTAAGTATAATTAAATCAAAATTAATTTATCACAAAATTCAAGAAAATTAATTCAATCAAAATTCAAAAGTGTTAGGCAATAATTGAAAATTTGAAATTAATTCACAAGTGCTAAACAACAATAAAACTTGAAAAGAATTCTAAGTAAATGCAAATTAATTCACAAGTGTTAAATTTAATTAAATGTGCAATGATAAAGCAATGAAAATAACTAAGTCAATTAAATTGTGAATGCAAATGAAAATATAAAACAAAAAGACACACTTCAATAAGAAAATGAATAAGTGCACAAACAATGGAACAAACACAAAACACACAAAATACGCAATGTGTAAAAGTGTAAATCTTTTTCATTCAAAAACACTGTAACCAACAGTTTTTACC
>NC_087210.1:13073015-13075515 GCF_015104395.2 Macrobrachium nipponense | reverse complement strand
GATCTAAAAATCGTCTAGTACAGTAGTTTTACTTTTAAAAGGTTTAAATGGGAATATGACCAATCTATCCAACAATTGATGCAGAATGAGTTCAGTTCCCTGATACTGCATAATTGTTGTATCAGGGTGGGGAATGTACACTCCGAAGTCAAGAGAGCGAATATTCAGATAAAGCTTAAAACCAACTACTAGACTAACATGAACAACAAAGACTATTTACAGAGGGGATACGAAAGGACTTAGTCTAGCTACTTTTGCAATAGCCTGTGATGAAGCTGAACATTTTAGAACTCAATAGTTTTAACTAAAAAGGCGACTGTATTTGGTATGAAGGACCTCAGGTAATTCAGCAATTCATGTGCCAGTATCGTATAAATGTCACCTCACGTTGTCATTGATTTTTGCTACCTTCAGTAAAATTACTTAATTTGTGACCTTTTCCTTTGTTAAATAAGAATTATACCCCTTAAAATTTTCATGAAAAACAATCAATATTCCTCCATGCACCCTAAGCTAAGTGAGAATATGTGTCATTTCCTCTGAAAAGGCAGTATCTTGGAAACGATCATATTTCATTGTTGATGGTGATGGCGGGATTTCCTCTCGATGGTTCAACAGTGTGTAGCCATAGCTAAGTAAACTGAATTTTCTATAATAGCATTCACTTTCAATACTTTTCCCTAAACATCGTTTCTATTTTCACATTATTCCAAAATTCTATATATGCAGTGCACATTTCTCTTTCCTGTGAGAACAAGTAATAAAATAAATTATTACCTCTTAGGGTTCATTCTTTTCTTTTTAGTTTTCTGTCCATCCCCCTGTGATCTTAAAATCTACGTAGGCTAGAGGGCTGCAAATTTGTTTGTTGATGATCCACCCTCCAGTCGTCACACATACCAAATTGCAGCTCTCTAGCCTCAGTAGGTTTTATTCTATTGAATGATAAAGTTAGCCATGCTCGTACTTCTGGCAACATTATAGGTACCAACAATATAGGCAACCAGTTTCAAAGAGTTCTATGGGTCATGGCTAAGGCCACCACCGGACAGAAAACTCGATTTCGCCGAAGAAACTTCGGTGCATTTTTTGCTTGATTTGTTTTTAACCTTCTTATGCATTGCCTTTCAGAATGAAAAGCAGATAGATATACTGTCTGCTAGACAGACCAAGAAGCTGCGCTGCCACAAGGACAGCTTAATTTAGACAGAGCAAAGAAAAGGATACATATTCTATTTTTCCTGTTCCCTCAGTTAAGATTAGGTATTGAAATTCCGGCTTCTTTTAGCTATAATCGACTCTTTTCTCTTAAGCAGTGATATACTTGTATTTTTAGGACAAATCGCGAAAGAAATTAACAGAGAAAGATAAACAAGTTTTTTACTGTCTCTGAATTGCAACATAAACTTTTTTTTTCCAGCAGTGCTCATTATCAGATTATTTTGCTTTAAAGAATCAGCTCTTTTGTTTCCTTCCTGAATGGTGCATGCATGACTGGTCAGAACGTGCTGCCTTTTTCCTTAGATCGCATATGACCTATAATTCAATCCTTTCGCTTAAGTCAAGTTTTATTTCCATTATTAGATCTTGTTTTTGGGGGGGCCTTGGGGCCCAGGGGGGTGTTGGAGTATATCTCCTTATTTTTTTAAAGGTTATGAACTTCATAATGAAAAAGTATTTCTCAGTCTTTCAGAGATTTTTGTAAAGGCTGAAAGTGTCATAAAAGTTAATGTATTGAATACCAATTTTGGCTATGCTTTTTAAGAAAAGTAATTCAATCAACTTATTTATTAAATATTTTTCGAATGTCCGATTTCGGTAATTCAAACACTTTTATCATTTTAATTAGATAAATCATCAAAGTTCGTTTATTAAAAAAAAAATCAAGTTTTTTGCGACACTTTTTGCAGCTTTGTCAGTTCTTCCTATTGGACGTGTGCCAATTTTTTTTTTTTTTTTTATTTCCTGATGCACCTGGTACCGTTCACTCTCCCCTCCCTACACCTATTCTCTCTCTCTCTCTCTCTCTCTCTCTCTCTCTCTCTCTCTCTCAGTAGTTGCATGCACCGAGAATATTTAGATTTAACTGTTGTTTGAGAATAAGGCAAAATAAATATCAGCTGACAAGATTGTTCAAAGAGGTCTATTTTAAGCTCTTTCATTGAAGTAATTTCTTTCTATTTCTGCCCTCCAAGACACGCATCTAATATGTACGTTTATATGAAATTCTGTAATAGAAAAATTACCATTGTTTTGATAATTAGTAATTCATTTCATTGTTTAAAGAATCATAAATATACGGCTCCTTTTTTATATACACACGCCATTAATTAGCCAAGTGTTTATTATTGCAGTCATCATTTCCAAAATCATTATAACTCGTCCGAAATCTAACCGAATATTTTCTTCACACACACACACACACACACACACCACACACACACACACACACACACACACACACACACATATATATATATATATATATATATATATATAT
>NC_087210.1:13068015-13070515 GCF_015104395.2 Macrobrachium nipponense | reverse complement strand
ATAAAACATCAAAAAGTACGAACTGACTGTGATAATGTTATATATGAACTAAAGGAATGTTAACTGCCGAAGCATAAAGCATAAATCGCAACACCCTCCATTTGACTTGGTACGTTTCATCCAATACTAAATAGATTCCCCCTGTGTTCGAGGTCTTAATTAAATGCAGCGACCTTCATTGGATTCAGGTATCAGCGTCATTCACGTGATGTGTTTAACGGAAGGTGCGAGAGACGATACGATCAGGATTCAGGAGATTGACAGTTGCTTCTTCGTAGAGTTTATTTACCACAAAAGTTTGAAACCTACCCTATCATCTAAGTTGGGTCAGATGATAGGCAATACATAAAATATATACTAAAAATATCTATATATATATACATATATATATATATATATATATATATATATATATATATAACATATATACATATATATGTATATATATATATATATATATATATATATATATATATATATATATATATATATACATATAATATATACATATATATATATATATATATATATATATATTATATATATATATATATATATAATCACACACACATATATATGTGTGTGTGTGTGTGTATGTAGGTGTGATAGTTTGTGTGCGTATGTTTAGGACGAAAAAATTAAAACTATTTTACTTAACCAGCTAGTGTATCGTTGGCTGTAATACCGCAACAATTATTTGAATGAATGTTTTGTGGAGTATTTTAGTGCCCTGAAAAATAACACTCAATTTGTTTTACAAAAGAGAGAGAGAGAGAGAGAGAGAGACCTTGACTTAGCTCTGTATTCCTCGATGAAAATGAATATTAAAACATTTCATAAATTCTAAATTAGAACACTTTGTCATTCCTTTTGAAAGTTTTTTCTAAATGATTATGTATCAAAAGGATGAAATAAGTAATTCAGCCTGAATATTTTCATCAGTAAGCACGAACTGAAAAAAGATCGTTGTACTCTCACCATGCACATTTCAATTTGATTTTGAAAAGTTCTATAGTGATGGAAACGGTTCTAAAAACATTTGCGTAAGAAAGCAGCACAAAATACGGAAATGTACATACTATTTGTAAATGTTCACTTTTGTATTCTGTGTTTTCATGAACAGAAAACTTATGAATAATATGTGTACTTGTGACACTGACTTTCAAGTTATAACACAAGAATACTGTATAAAGGCAACACTTCCTTTCGGTGTAATAAAAATTGCATGTGTGCGAGAAATGGTCACAGTTTTATTAAGAAACAGGAGTTGTTCCTTATTTTAGGTGGCTAAATAATTACACCGAATGACGCTGGTACCTGAATCCAATGATGGCCGCTGCATTTAATCAAGATCTCGAACACAGATGGAACCTGTTTACCACCTCTGATGATGAAAGTGAATGAATTAATATTCCCTTTATGATATAATTTAAAGCTACCCACCGCCAGTGAGAAATGTAGTAGAGTAAGATGCTATATTATTCATTAATACGTGGCCCCTTTTGAGGGTGTAGACTGTTTGATCATACGTAGGTATAAGAATGTTGATTCTTGTAAAACTGCCAACCTATTTGTCAATTATTCTTTTTATTCAGAGAAAACTATTCTAGATAATAAAACTAATGATAATGATAACCATAAAGAAATTTAAGGACATGAGCTTAGTATGAATGAACAAACAGGCCTGTTTCTTTCCTGAAATGAAATGGATTGCTCAGGGATTGAGAGAGAAAGCAGAATATTATATATCGCCTCTGCTCTAACTTGAGTTATGCTAGTGCTAATGTAATGTTATTTCTTATATATTGTTTTTTTTTTCGCTTTATTTTGTTGCACTATCAAACCGGGTTCCCCCCCACGTTCAATCATTGTATATCTTAAAAGAGTTGATAACTGTATAAAAAGACGAAGGAACCATTTTTTCTCTTCTTTTGTCAAATTGCAAAAGTTTAGAAGTAATATAAGATCATGAACAAAAGTAAAGGACAATGGAGAGAGGACAGATCCCGTTTACCAATTCTTGTTTTCTCCAATTTTCTCCCAACCCCCCCCACCCTTTCCTTTTTAGATCCAGGAGTTCATCAAAATGCGCAGGTAAGGGAGCATCAAAAGGTGGCAGTGAGTAAACCCCATGCGAAGAATAACTTGCTATTTTGATTTGTCTGACGTCACCGGCAAAAAAAACAGAATTTTTAGGGACATTGTAGTCTTGTTTGGATGTGTGACTTTTCACATACTTGAAACTTTTTTTTTTTTTAGGAACAAATTTAAAAATATTTTGGATAAAAAAACCATTTGTATTAATGAATCCACTGCACTTATAATCATCACCATCATCATTCTATCAGAATTCATGTTGCAGAACATGCTACTATGGCTTAGCGACCTATTAAGAAATTTTACAATTTAAAATTACATGAATTAAATCTAGAATTTAGGTCAAAGGCCAAGAACTGGGACCCATGATGTCATTCAGCGTTGAAACGGAAATTGTTTGATA
>NC_087210.1:13058015-13060515 GCF_015104395.2 Macrobrachium nipponense | reverse complement strand
TTTGTATATGTTTATGAAAATATCCTATACTTCGATGAGAGACAAAACCGAGATACTGATATTCACGAAATGAATGACATCCTGGCTGGTAAATAAAAGCTTCTGGGTGTTCCCCGCCGTATACAAATCTTCAACTGGCGAGAGTTCCAGACCATTAACGTTCTTTGAAGAAGTAATTTGTTATTAAGGCAGTCCGTTCAGCGGCAATTATACACACACACACACACACACACACACACATATATATATATATATATATATATATAGAATATATATATATCTATGTATACGTGTGTGTGTGTGTAGTGTATGTATGTGTGTTGTGCGTGTCCATACATATACAGAGATATTTGTATAAACGGTATACTCAAAACCTAACAATTTCTTCCCGATAACAGATAGGCAGCCAACTGCAAAACGCTAAATGAAAACGCAACCCTCTTTGATAAAATAAACTTCCATTTCTTTTCGAGGGATCAAAGCGATGAAAGGTCCGCATTGCATAGTAGAACCTATGAGTTGGGGTAGACCAGTGTGACTGGAGGAGGGTTTGTTGGAAATAGGCAGCGGTAGCGTTGCAAATAGGGAGGTGTGGGAAATTTGTGTGGGAGGTTTCACGATGCTAGGGCGTCAAGCCAAGCACTAGGGCACTGTAGGGCATTCATTGCTTAAAAACAGTGAAAGAGGAAGTTGGACAATAAGAGTGAAGAGACCCAGAAAATTGAGTAACTGAAGTACTAGAATCTAAAAGTGGAAATGGTGAGAAAATCCCATAGTAACATAAAGTTACAGATGTTGGACACCAAGATTAGATAAAGCAAAAGAAAAAATGAAGATAAGGTTAAAAAATGGGTACAGCTAAAGAACGATGGAAAGCTGCAAACGCCTCTTTGTAATGCCTATAGTGCTCCACACGAGGTTCACTGTCAGTTCCAACCCCTTAAATAAGTGCAAATGGTAAAATAGAGGTATAGCCAAAACTGTTGGGGTTTTTAGTTCTCTGTAAAAGAAAATCTTGAGATGGCTATTTGTCTGTTCGTCTGCACTTTTTCTGTCCACCCTCAGATCTTAAAACCTACTTAGGCTAGAGGGCTGCAAATTGAAAGGCTGATCACCACAGCAAATTGAAGCCCTCTAGCCTTAGTACTTTTGATTTTATTTAGGTTTATTAAAAGTTAGCCATGCTCGTGCGCCTGGCACCCCTATGGGTGCACGAACTCAGGTCACCACCGAGCCGTGGCTGAAAGTTTCATCGACCGCAGCTGAGAGTTCCATGGGGCGTGGCTGAAAGTTTGATACATCACTACACGCTGTACAAAAAACTCGATTGCGCCAAAGAAACTCTTGTTATTTAAAAGCCATCCTGAAAATTGGGGTTCACCGTCAGAGTCCGTTGCTAAAAGGTGATCCCACTAAACGATTCTGCTTTTGTTTACATCCCTCCGAGGTTTTTTAGTTTGTATGATCATTCACAGAATACTTCTAGCCAAAAATATTAAAAGTCGTTATACATTCATTCCTGAACCTCTGCGTAGTCCATGTCCATATTTCTGTTATACTTGTTAACAGTGAATAATAACGTCAGAAATTTTGGCAGTAAACGTCCGTATCAAAGTTTCGCATGTAATGTAACCTTTTTCCGTCACCGCATATTTTAATTTCATAATGATCTTGTGTGCTTGTTTTTAGAATACAGTCATCTAAAGAGCTCGTTTCGTGGTAGTCCAATATGGATAAACTAAACAATGATGAAGTCGTTTTTTTCAAAGGGCCAAACGTAAACATCTACCTTATATCCTCTAAGGTTCATCAGTCTCACACTTGCATTCTATATTTCAGTTATTGATCATAATTATGATAAAGAAACATTATATGTTTCATTGTCCTACTCATAAGAATATTTAATTTTAAAAGTGTAGAGCTAGTTACCGAGAATGGCTAAATAACCTACATTTGATGAGGGAGGGAAGCAGTGGTAACGACTGAGTACACGCGAACACCTGGTAGTTAGTAAAATGAATCACACTGTTTTAGATCTTCCAAATGACAGAAGGCAGTCCTCAGAACCTTCATGTAAACAAAAGAGTGACTTCAAGCTTACTGTCTTCATTAACTAGAAATCCAGAGCGGTTCCTTTAAAGTATTGTTGGAATCACACTGTTTTTCGAACCTCCAAATGACACATGACCGTCCCTCAGAAACTTTAGGGTCAGCAAAAAGAGTGAATTAAAGCTTTTTGTTTTCATTAACTAGAATTCCAGAGCCGTCCCTTTAAAGTATTGCAGGAATCATTTTTAAAGGCCAAGCTAAAAGGGGTAAGAGTGGGCGTTGGCTTTGGTCAGGATGGGACCCAATGCATAGTTTGGTTGTCATACAACACAGTAATTCCAATTACCGTCTCCGGTTACCACGTCCGTGGACTTAATAGCTGACCAATTAAAACATAAGTATAAGAATTAAGCGTGTAAAATGTAATCTACTTATTTCCTAATATACTGTA
>NC_087210.1:13050515-13053015 GCF_015104395.2 Macrobrachium nipponense | reverse complement strand
GTACCAGTTATGAACAGAATAAAAATTTTCCGGAAAGTTACAAAAAATCATATATCAGAAAAAAAATATATGAAACTTTAGTTAATGATTTCTTACTCAATTGACTTTAATTTTTAACTTATCAGAAGGAGGAAGTGTTAAATAACAAAAATAAGTCATGTTTTCAAATATTGTACTTCTTTGAATCAACATAAAACACCCAAATTCATTCAACATTTATTAATCGAGGACACCTGCGTTGATTGAGTAAACTTGTAAGTTTTCAGTCAGTAAGAACTATCAGCTAATTAGAACATTTCAAGTTCAATAAGATTAAAGCAAATATCAAATTTAAGTCTACCTCTGGCTTCACCTTCACTTTCGTGGTATTTGTATTAAATCTTAAAACAATAATCTAGAGTCCCTGCAGATCATCATTAAGTTTAACAGTGCCCCAGCACAATACTGGAATGGGCAACAGCCCTTCTCTGAAAGGTCACAAATAAATGAACACTTAACAATTTCTATCAACAAATCCCCCTGTTCGTTACAACGATTCTAAAATGACTTCACAAAAGAAAACTCTCAAAGCTGCATCTCAAACAATTGCTCCTTTTCCGAAGCTCTCTATCAAAGGTAAAGATTACCGTTTCCTAACATGTTTTCGAGATGACAGAATTATAATACATGTGATTCAGGAAGCGAACGGCCCTTTGTACTAAATTAGAAATATTTTACCTTTGCTACGTGCACTCTTCATACAACTCATGATAAATCACCCCAAAACGTTTCCTGTCGATATTTTCCGACGTAATTCAATTTGCAACCACAACTATGAGTTTATACACATATTGATCCTAATAATTAAGAACTTGAAATTTGCAATTCTATTGTCTAGCTATTCATTGACGCACTAAAGGTTAGTTGTGCTGGCATCAGCCTATTTATACGAGAAATTTTTTTTTCCTTTTTAAACTGAAGAACAATAAAGGAATAACTCCAACAATGTTGTTCATCGGGAGATTTCAGTACTTCCTGTCCGTCTCTCGATTTGCCTTTCAGTATCCTAAAGCATTTCTCTTAGCTAAATTTTCCTCTCGTCGAATTCTGATGGAAACTGAGCTTACAAAATAAATACGTTTTCCTTCATTTTCAACCTCACACTTGGATTAAATTGTGAAATGTAACAGGAAAAAGTCTGTATAAAAATCGCGATTTAATTTAATCACCTTCCAAATGTCTCATGTCCTCATTGTATTTTTCGCTCTGTATGTGTTATTTTAATTTCATTTTTCTTTCTCTCTTTGAACAGATATACTATCAATATTTATTTAAATGGACGCATGCATACTCTTGGTTATATATTATATACACATATTGGATGAAAAAGATTAAAAACGAACTATTTCTACCTGGAAATATTCCAGATTGAAGTCCTTTTCATATATCTAAGTTATAAATCTGTCAGTTCACTCACACAGGTCATAAAAGGAGTCTGAACCAGGTATACTTCCAGGACGTGTCTTCCTTAAATCTGTGCTATCAGTATTTTAGAAGGTCATCGCTTTACGGAAATAAAAAGACACATGGAAACAATAAAAATAAACTTCAGATGGATTCTTACTTTGAATAAAAGATAGTTAAACTATCATGTGAAAGCTCAACAAGATATACAGTATTAGCACGTTATTTTAGCATAAACATGTATAAACTGTCATATTTTATATCTAAAAGAAAAGAAAATCTTATTATGAAGACATACATTGACATAAGAATATTTATCTTAATTGAAAGTAAATTTTGCGAAAGACCTTTGCCACCAACAGGGTTATCGTAAAGAGGAGATAACGAACAAAAAAGTCTGTTATGGAATGACTAGAAATGCAACCGAGTACAGCAACCGTGGGAAGAGGAAAAAAAAAAATGAAGGAGAGACATTGGAGGGGGGGGGGGGGGGGGGTGGGGGTGTTCGAGGCACATTTGGAGGGAGGGGTAAAAGAAGTGTGAAAATACTAGGGAATTGAGGGGAAGGAGTAGAGAGGGGCGGAAAAAGAGAAAGAGAAAAAAACATGTGGTAGTGTCAAAAAGATGCGGAAGACGAAGGGTAATACATCAGCAATGATAAAAGAAAGGAGGACTGAGATGCATCCGGAAGGAATTAAAGAGAAAGGGAAAATGGAAAGGAGGTGCAGGATTCAGGTTAATAGGACTGCCTGGACAGAGGCTAAAGCGGATCTCTGCTGGATAGTGACCCCCAAGGGTATCAGGGGTCGTTGACTGGGACAAATTTTTTTTGGGATTCATTATCTCTATGATATTTACAGTGTTTTGTTTTAAGTTTTTACGGTCATCCCCGAGGGGCTCGTACTCAACAGGCCGCAAAGGTGGATACATACGTACCAGTTAAAACACCTAATGGTCACTTTCTAGATAGAAATCCCTTGAGTAAAGAATAAAAACGCCAGATTTTTTCATCTCATCGTACTAGAGTAAATTCACATCAGCCGTGCATTTGATGTCT
>NC_087210.1:13040515-13045515 GCF_015104395.2 Macrobrachium nipponense | reverse complement strand
ACTTATTTTTTACGAGAAATTCCATGGAATTTTTTTACGTCTGATTAATATGTCAATTTTTATTTTTTTATTTCTTGTGTGAATTTATTATGCAGGCCCTTTTCGTTTAGTGTTTGTAAGAAGTCAATTAAATCGTCGTCTTTAGGTATAATTGCAAATATGTGATCTACATCTCAAACCGAGGCGACAAATAATTGAATAATCTTAGGCATGAAATGTTTGAAAGAAAATATTCATGTAAATTTGAATTATCCCATTGGCATACTAAATGTTAGTTTAATAGGATTTTTCATTTTTAATGAACGCATAAAAAGGAATGGATTGCGATCGGGCTGTGCATAAATATATATATATATATATATACTATTATATATATATATATATATATATATATATATATATTACATAGATGTATATACGTGTATATATATATATAGATATATATAATATATATATATATATATATATATATATTATATATATACGTGTATATCTATCTATATATATATATATATATATATATATATCTATAATATATATATCTCTATCATATATATATATCATATATATATATATATATATCTATATATATATATACATATATATATATATATATATATATATATATATATATCTATATATATATATATATAGCTATATATATCCTGTATATATCTCTCTATCTATCTATATCTATATACTATATCTAGATAGATATAATATATGTTATATATATATATATATATATTATATATCTATATATCTATCTAATATACTATATATCTATATCTATATATATATACTCTACTATCTATATATATATATATAATATATATATCTATATATATATATACTATATATATATATACGTATATACATAGATGTATATTTTTTTCTGTGTTTGTGTGGGGTTCTATACGCAGTTGGCTTACGCCATATTCCACTACATCAGTTATTCAGCTTAATTGCAAGGTAAACCAAGATTTAAGTACTTTCGAGCATATATAATATCACTTACATTTATTTTGTTTTAAATCATCATCATGAGTATCAACTTTCAGACAGGTCATTCTGACAAGGTTAACTCGAGATTCAAAAACTGATGAACTCTCCTCCCAGGATAACGACCCCTTCCATCAGAGCAGGACATCGCATTGTATCATACGGTTGAAATGAAGCAGATAAAAGACGAAAAGGAAAAAGAATTTATACGAAAGTTAAAAAGTCTTTTCGAGAAAAATAACTTACGACCTCATACAGAAAGCAAGAAGAGGCTGCAGGGAAATCTCATTTCAAAAAGAACTCTCGCGCGGCATCATCCGTGTACCTGCTTCTCGTATTGACGAATTTTGCTCTGAGTAAAGTCTCGTATACTACTGAACTCATTAGACTTCAAGTCCTCTCTGGATCTATAAATACAGGAAGAATGTGAAGGAAAATTAGGGCCATCAAAGGGAAAGAGGGACAATTGGATGATGAGTGCTGAAGTGAATCAAATTGCCGGGGATGCGTCTAGAGTCAGAAGAGGGTAGTGCCGTCAGTGTACCTCCCGTGGTACACAGTTGGCATTACTTAAGGCTCTTTGCTACGTTTCTTCGACCCCTAGTGTCTACCTCTTTCATTCCTCCTCCTGCATCCTTTCAATTATCTATCTTCCATCTGACTTTCCACCCCCTTTAACAATTGTTTCACAATACAACTGCAAGGTTTTCATAATGTTGCACCCTTCAGACACTCTTACTGTGAATTTCCGTTTCAGGGATGAATGACCTCATAGGCCCCATTGCTTGGCCTTTGGCATAAATTCTATATTCTAGTCGACAGATCAGAGGATGAAAATTACGCTTGTCAAAAGCGCTTAATCATCAATAGAGAGAGAGAGAGAGAGAGAGAGAGAGAGAGAGAGAGAGAGAGAGTTATAGTTACAAGGATTAGGGTGTCTCAAAGACTTTTTAGTCCATCCGAGGAGACATCGTGTGCTCACTTATCTGTAGGAGTAGGTTTTACTGTTCATTCACAGTGTCCTAATGATTTTGTCTAGCTTTCTTTTAAACTCTTTCACACTGTTGCTGTTTACAACTTCTGGTGGCAGTTTATTCCATGTGTCACATATCTTGTATGTAAAGAAGTTCCCACAGTGGGATGCTTTGTGTCTCTCCAGTTTTAGTTTCCATCCATTATTTCTAGACTGGTTTTCGTTTAAGGTAAATAGGTTACTGTCTACTTTTGTTATGCCTTTCAGTATTTTGAATATTTCTATTAGTTGTCCTCGCAATCGTCGTGTTTCTAAGCAAAAGAGAGAGAGAGAGAGAGAGAGAGAGAGAGAGAGAGAGAGAGAGAGAGAAGCTATTGCTATTTATCTATGAAATCTGATCTATGGAAACATCAAAATCCTGTGGGAAAATGAAGGAAGACGAATATTAAAAAGGTAAAATATGCTCATGGGGAAATTTGTTACTTTTTGTTTTCTTATTTGCTAAGCCTTCTGGTTTTGATTGCAACGTAAGAATTGTTGGTCGCAAACTGATGTAGTACTCATTTCCATGGCCTCTCTCTCTCTCTCTCTCAGCTACATCCAATACTGTCGACTTATCATCAATCACAGAGTTTGATGATGAGAACGTGAGCAGAGATCAAGCCCTGATCCTCTCACTAGTAAGATTAATGTGTCCATGTACATGGCTGGAGAGAAGAGAGAGAGAGAGAGAGAGAGAGAGAGAGAGAGAGAGAGAGAGAGAGAAGGGGGGCCGGTTTTCCTAAGGCGAGGGATAAAGATATGAGATATGCTAGAATCCTTGATAACAACGAATTTCTCGTGCCAGGAAGTTTATGAATGGGAAATGACGTACAAAACTAAAGCTTTAAAGCAGTTTTGTGGTTGGAACAGAAGGAAAACGGAGAACGGAACGTGGGTAATTAAAGTAGGTAAGTGGACATTTTGCAATCGATTTCATTTTTTGCATTTTTTTTTGAGTGGACGGAGCTCTGATTGTCCATCTTAAACCTGACTACACTTCAAATTTGTTTACTAAAAGGTTCGTTGCACACTTGAAGATCTCGAGAGAGTATTGTGAATGTATCTATGCAACTTCTTGAAATTGTAATTTATAGGTATATTATAGGGAAAACAATCTTTTACTAATTATGATTAAATTAATGCCGCAGTAAATTTTCCACATATTGTGCACCATAATATCAGGCAATAATTCTGAACACTTAATTTTACAAAGACAACCAACAAGCTTAAATGGAAGCATAGAAGTGTCTTTTATGAGTTCTACAATCATGGCTAAATCACCTGCAAGTCGTAATCAAAAAGACAACATTCCTAATTACCAAGATTGCAGTCCCCTGGTTGATAGAAAAATGGGCTAAGTAGTTTACTCGTTGTGAAACAAATCATGGCAGTTTATCTAACCAAGGCGCGCGTGGGAGAGAGAGAGAGAGATAGAGAGAGAGAGCGAGAGAGACAGAGGAGGCAGAGAGAGATTGGAGGCGAGAGAGAGAGAGAGATTCCACACGGAAAATGAGACTCCAGGTATTTATTCCATTCTTGCTGGGAGGTTACACTGACATAAAAGGAATTGGAGTGTTCTCCCCAATCGGCATAAAACATCAAAAAGCGCAAACCTTCCATTTCAGATGCAAGCACAAAAATAAGGGAGAATCGCCAAACGCAAAATGGATTTTCTCTCTCGGAAATATCTGAGATTCAGGATGACGATATCAAATTCTCGTTCCTTCTTTCCTTCGGAATGTCATATCACCCCAGCTCTCATTTCGAGTCAAAAGTTACGAGCGTGAATACCAGTCTTGCTGACGCTGCCAGTAGTGGTAACCCCAAAAGTTTAAACGTTGCAGTTCTTTGCATTATTACGAGTAGTGATACGCAATTTTATAAGACTAATCATGCATTTTGAAATTCGCATTGGCAAAGGCAGCAATCTTCCTGGCATTTTTATCAGTGTCAAAGGCAGCATACATCTGGGCATATTTAGTGCATAAGCTAAGAGACCAGGCAACCAGATTATTCATTCCTCTCAGGGTTTATAAAAAAAAAAATTGAAAGATAAATGAGTAAAGTATCACCGAAATCAGGTTTGGATTTGGCTATTTACGGATACAAAAATATAAAGATAAGTCAAATTCGATGTAGGGTAGGCTGGCGCAACATGCCATTAAACGAAGCATTTCTAACACTGCTGATTTCGATAGAGCAATATTGTGGAAAGTGGCGGCCTGGCGACTTTGTAGCTGAATTGAGCGCCCTTAACTAAAAACAAATCTATGAATGACATTAGCGAGGAACCATCACAGTCATCATGAAAGAGAATTGCTTTTGGTAAAGCAGATAGATTCGCGGGGCGTTTCCTTGTTTATCTTTTTAAGCTCTCAACTCACGTATGATGAACGTGGAAGATGAAGGAATGCGGGAAGCAGCAACAACTTCCCTCTTGCTTTTTTGTAGACAACAGCATTTCATTTTAGAAGTACACTAAATATTATTAAATGAAGTAGATAAAATTGTACATAGCAGAGAAATGAAAGATAATAGCAAATTAACACATAAAGTCCATTATTAGAATAAACAGTTCCCATTTCCTTCTAAAAGTAAAAGTAAATATTCACTGCCTCTCCCTAGTCAAATTAAGAAGGAACATTAGATATTTTGTTATGTTTGGCTAACGAAAACCTTTGGTAGGAAAGATAAATACAGAACTTAAATTGACAATATTTAACTGCCCTTGAAATGTAACCGTGAAAGACAGCATTTGCTACTCAGTGATATCCAAATATGTTTTTAGTATTTCAAATCCTATTAAGGGAGCGAAATGAGCACCAAGGGTTACAATGCAAACTCAACACACCCACACACACATACATATACATATTGTACAATTGTGCGTGTGAATAAACGCGATAAGTACCATGTTTTAGGAAACACTATATATAATCATTTCATAGAGAAAAGTATTATAGGAATTGTTTCCAGAGGGGCG
>NC_087210.1:13023889-13040015 GCF_015104395.2 Macrobrachium nipponense | reverse complement strand
TCTTTTAGTCTGTAAATTAAAATATTCTTTTATAATTCCAGTTTAATTAATTTTTGATTGAATTTGATAAGGGAAAAAAAGGTTTTAAAAAATTTGTTGAAAATAAGGAATTGTTATGGATACTTAATGGTAACTATTAAAGAATTCATAGTCGACCTTATATTTTTAATGTGTTGGCGGACTCATTTACAGCTCTTAATTCATTTTAGGCAATACCCTAGATCTACTATGACCAGGCTGATTATTTATGAACGGTGACCTTCGATAAGTCGTGGTTATTGATTTGAGAACTAAAACAATGAAAATGGCTAAAAACTTCCGACGTGAACCAGCATTTCTGAAAAGTAACTTTTCCTTTTTTATATATACATTCATTTCCTTCTTTTATATGCATGACCTCCTCTTTGCCTGTCTTTAGGTTAAGAAAGGTTCGTATTTTAATGGTCTGGAAAATTCGATTGACAGAATAATCCTAGAAGCTGAAGCGCTTTTCACTCATGTCTCAAAAAGGCCTATAATTCATACTGGTCAGGAAGCTCAACTAACTTCTTCCCAAGGCTTCATTAATCTTCCATTCACCATCACCCCGTCCCATACTCTTCCCTAGCCTCCACAGACCTAACCATTTCTTCCCATTTCTTCTTAATCCTATTTGCATATTTCCGTTTTTCCCCAGCCTTTTTATTTCTCTTATACCTCTTGTTCTCTCTCTCTCTCCCTTACATTTCCACGTTTCCTTTTTTTTTATTTAAGTTCACTACTCTTCTATTCTTCTTATTTCCTTTTCATAGAATTTTATTCAGTCATGAGAATTCAGAAACAAAAGGAACAAATAAACGAATTTTGAGATATTTCTCTCTCGCTCTCTCTCTCCCTCTCTCTTTCCTTGCTATTCAGCCTATCACGCAGGGGAATATTATAGTCCTCTGCAGAGTTTTATCTTTTATTATTATTATTATTATTATTATTATTATTATATATATATATATATATATATATATATATATATATATATATATATATATATATATATATATATATATATATATATATTTTGTATTCTGACAGCATCCACTTCGTCAGGAAAAGTGTTTCAACATACACGTAGCTCGTTGGCCAGACGTGACTAAGTTCGTTTTTAATCTTTTTTACCATATATGTATATATAATATATAGCCAAGAGCATGCATGCGTACATTTAAATAAATGATGATAGTATATCTGTTCAAAGAGAGAAAGGAAAATGAAATTGAAATAACACATGCAGAGCGAAAATTACAAAGATTACATGAGACATTTGGAAGGTGATTAAATGATTAAAAATTGCATTTTTTCTTTATACTCTAAAATCGCGATTTTTATTCAGACTTTTTCCTGTTACATTTCACAATTTAATCCAAGTGTGAGGTTGAAAATGAAGGAAAACGTATTTATTTTGTAATCTCAGTTTCCATCAGAATTCGACGAGAGGAAAAATTAGCTAAGAGAAATGCTTTAGGATACTGAAAGGCAAATCGAGAGACGGACAGGAAGTACTGAAATCTCCCGATGAACAACATTGCTGGAGTTATTCCTTTATTGTTCTTCAGTTTAAAAAGAAAAAAAAATTTCTCGTATAAATAGGCTGATGCCAGCACAACTAACCTTTAGTGTGTCAATGAATAGCTAGACAATAGAGTTGCAAATTTCAAGTTCTTAATTATTAGGGTCAATATGTGTATAAACTCATAGTTGGGGTTGCAAATTGAATTACGTCGGAAAATATCGACAGGAAACGTTTTGGGGTGATTTATCATGAGTTGTATGAAGATTTCACGTAGCAAAGGTAAAATATTTCTAATTTAGTACAAAGGGCCGTTCGCTTCCTGAAACAGATGGGATGTAATTCTGTCGTCTCGAAAACATGTTAGGAAACGGTAATCTTTACCTTTGATAGAGAGCTTTCGGAAAAGGAGCAATTGTTTGAGATGCAGCTTTGAGAAGCTTTCTTTGTGAAGTCTTTTTAGAATCGTTGTAACGAACAGGGGGATTTGTTGATAGAAATTGTTAAGTGTTCATTTATTTGTGACCTTTTAGAGAAGGGCTGTTGCCAATTCCAGTATTGTGCTGGGGCACTGTTAAACTTAATGATGATCTGCAGGGACTCTAGATTATTGTTTTAAGATTTAATGCAAATACCACGAAAGTGAAGGTGAAGCCAGAGGTAGACTCAAATTTGATATTTGCTTTAATCTTATTGAACTTGAAATGTTCTAATTAGCTGATAGTTCTTACTGACTGAAAACTTACAAGTTTACTCAATCAACGCAGGTGTCCTCGATTAATAAATGTTGAATGAATTTGGGTGTTTTATGTTGATTCAATGGAAGTACACTATTTGGAAAATTCAATGCCTCTTATTTTTGTTATTTAACCAACGATTCCTTCACCTTCTTGATAAGTTGTAAAATTTAAAGTCAATTGAGTAAGAAATCCATTAACTCAAAGTTTCATATGATTTTTTTTTTCTGATTATGATTTTTGATTTTTAGAACTTTCAACGGAAAAATTTTTATTCTGTTCATAACTGGTACCGTGATTGTTATTTGATAGAGTGTATGCAGACTAAGAATATATCATTAGTAAGTTAATAGGATAATAATGCGGATAAACTTTATTTATGATAATGACATAAAATTGCATATCTCTTTAGGTATATATATATATAATATATATAGATATAGATATATATATAATATATATATATATCTATTATATATATATATATATATATATATATATATATATAATATATATCATATAGTGTGTGTGTGTGTGTGTGTGTATAGAATTAAATATCGTATTTGCCAGAATGCTGATGAACTTACAATTTACTTTGTGCGTCATTCTTGTGCCTTCAAATTGTCAGCATCTACCTTTTAATATTAAATCAGTAGACAATATTCCAAGTCATTGCTTTTCATTTATATACGGATATGAATCAACAACTGCAACAGGTCCTTCGGCCTTCATTTAATCCTGTAATTGACTCCAAAGGCTTTACTAATGGGCTATCTGCTTCAGAAACAGTAAGGTCTAACGAGCCCACTTTCCTCTTCGGATAGCCTGAGAGACTTCAATTAATTAATTCGATCGCTCTTTGGGAAGATTCAACCAATAACACTTTCTTTCTCAGCAATTACCCGCGAAGTTCCCATAAAGGAAAAATTAGTCAGCACTATATCAGAAATTTCTGATATAATTCTGACTCATTTTTCCTCTTTGGGAATCTCGCTGGTTGAGACGGAAATTCTGTCATCAACTCATATTGTTTAGAGACTTAGGAAATCTTCCATCGTTACGTTTCTTGCAAGATCCGTCTGTCTTCATTAGTATGTTCTATGGTTTTATTCTCCAAATGTTCCTCTTTCCATTTCGTTTTTCCTATTTTGTTCCCAGCTTTGCTAATCAAATGTCTCTTTCTGTCGATTGTTAACTGTGCAAATCTGCCATAAGGCAAATCTGACAACAGTGTGTTGATAACCCTGTCTGGTTACTTCATTATTTTAATTGATGTGATGAAGTATATAAACCGTGTTTATATACTTACTATCTTATAATAATAAGTACACTTGAAATACTAATATCAGAAAAAAAATTTTCAGTTATAGAGTTTGAGCAACAAAAGATTCGGTTTATTGTTTCCATTTAGTGGAAAGGAACTACAAAAACGCCACATTGAAAAGTGCATGTGAAATCTCGAAGGATATGCAGTCTTGAAATTGTGATTTTTTTTTCTGGGATTAAATGCGTTTTGTGCGTTTATTTCCTTTTCCTTCGGGGCCACATCAGGCCAGGAATAATTCTCACCATCTCCCTTAGGATTCAAGTCTGTGTGAGTTGTTTACAGGGACTCGTTTGGAGTTTAAAGTTAATGTGTACAATCATAAAGCACCTCCTCCAGTCATTGCTGCTTGGAAAGAGAAACTTTTTTTTTTTTTTTCTTTGTGCGAGAGAATGCACATTTGTTTTTCCTGATCACAGAACAAGTGCAGAATTTCGTTGCCGTCAAAGTTTATCATCATTTTGAAGCGTTAAAGCGGTGCTCAGTTGCACTTCTTTTTAAATCTACACCATTTAATGTTTAACCTTATTCTAATTAGCGTTTTCACTGCTGGTTTTTGGTTTCTTATTCTCATTAACTTTCTTCCAGATTCTGTTTTCCATTTCTATTTTTGTATATATATATATATATATATATATATATATATATATATATATATATATATATATATATATATATATATATATATATATATATATATATATATATATATATATATATATATATATATATACATATGTATATTATACATATATATATATATATATTATATATTATATTAGTATGTATATAATATATATTAAGTATATATATATGTATAAATATTATATTTATATATATTAAGTATATATATATTATCTAATATATATATATATATATATATATATATATATATATATACATAATATATATATTATGTATATATATATATATTATATACTATATATATATATATATATATATATATAATATTATATATATATATAGTATATATTATATATGAATTTTTTGAACACATTACGTGATTCATATACATACATCAAGTTCAAAATGTTCCTTTAATATCCAATTCGCTCTACTTCGGAAATTATTCCTATTTCTATATGTTAACCGAAGGGGAATTTTTTAGTTATTATTAATTTCGTCCTCTCGTGCCAGAGTCGATAATGTAACTGGAGTCCTGATTTCTCCTCAGTCTGGTGGGAGCTGGTTCGAACCCACAAAAGGACGAAATTATTATTAACTAAAAAATTCCCCTCCGGTTAACATATATGAAAATATTTTAATTCCGAGGTAGAGCGAATTGGATATTAAAGGACATTTTTATGTATTTGTATATATAGATATATACTCACATACATACATACATATAAATATAATCTTCATAACACGAAGATGAGATATGTCAATATCGTCCACAGGAGAAAAGAGAATAAAACACGATAGTAGGCCTCTTCAAGATCTTGATTTTAACTAAGCAGAATGAGTATATACATAAAAATCATAACCATTTTTCTCACTTGAAAAATACAATTAAGAGAACACTTATCAAAGTAAAAATTAGGTTGTTTAGATCATATGATCTAGACAACCTAATTTTTATTTTGACAAGTGTTCTCTTAAGTTAATTTTTCCAGTGAGAAAAATGTTTATGATTATTTCTTATATACTTATTCTGCTTAGTTAAAATCAAGCTCTTGAAGAGGCCTGTTTGGTGGAAGGTGGAAGCATCGAGCTACTAGGGTCTTTTATTCTCTTTTCTCCTGTGGACTATATTGACATATCTCAACTTCGTGGTATGAAGATTATATTTATAATAATATATATGTATGTAATAATAGAAAAACTAGAGGCTGAAGTAGCTCCAGGACTCATGCAGGAGAGTGTGATCCTAGAAACGGCACACATAGTAAGAAAAGTGATGGACTCCTAAGGAGGCAGGATGCAACCCGGAACCCCACACTATAAATACCACCCAGTCAAATTGGAGGACTGTGATAGAGCAAAAAAAAAAAAAAAAAAAAAAAATAATAATAATAATAATAGCATAAAATTTACAGGTCAGTACTATATGCAAAAAAACTGTCCATGTCTACTTTCAATTCCCAGTATATATAATATGTCAAAGCACTTTTGTCTGAGTTATATGGCTATGTCTCTGTTGCTTTATTTCAATGGTTATCCTACTTTTTCATTTATACATATGAGAAATTGTTTATACATATCGGCGTTTCTCTTTTAAATCTGTCGGCGTATCGATATGGTTATTTTATTACGCGCCATCAAATAATTTTTGAAAAATTTATTTTATACATCGCGCGCGGAGATCAAAGGAAATGCGATATTGCTGAAAAGATGTCCATAGGAAAATGAATGAACAATTTTTAATGGATTAAGCAATGCGAAAACCGAGAGTGGATAATACGTATCCCGGTCTGTTTGGATGTTTTTTTTTTTTTTTTTTTTTACTTTTTTTCTTTTATTTTACTACGTTGTTCAGCTTCCATCTTAACCTAAAATAACTTTTTTTCCTGCGTTTGTGATGGTGGGTTACTATAAGTTTTCGTTATATAAGGAAATACAAGAAAGATGATCAGTTTAAGAGTAATTTCCGTTCTGAAATAGGGAATAAAGATGATGGAAAGTTACATTTTCAAATGAATGACAGAAAATACAGCTTTTTTTATGGTGTACACCAGAGAGAGAGAGAGAGAGAGAGAGAGAGAGAGAGAGAGAGAGAGAGAGAGAGAGAGAGAGAGAGAGAGAGAGAGATAATTTTTTTCTAATAGATTTTGAAGATGAAACTCGTTTAGCGATGAAGTATTTATTTCCTTATCGTTTTTGCGTCTTTATGTCATGAAAGATTGTACCTTTAAAAAGGCTCGGTTATAAGTTTTCTGTAAAAGAAAACTATTGGGGTGGCTATTTGTGGGTCCGTCCACACTTTTCCCTTCCGCACTTTTCTGTCCGCTCTCAGATCTTAAAATCTACTGAGACTAGAGGGCTGCAAATCGTTATGTTCATCATCCACCCTCCAATAATCAAACATACCAAGTTGTAGCTCTCTTGCCTCAATAGTTTTTTAAATTTTATTTCAGGTTAAGGTTAGCTATGATTGTGCGTCTGGCACCGATATAGGTTCCAACAACACAGGCCACCAACGGTCCTTGGATGAGATTTTCACGTGTCGTGGCTGAGGGTTTCATACAACATTAAACGCTGTACAGAAAACTCGATTGCGTCGAAGACACTTCGGCGCATTTTGACGTTTGGGCTAAAGATTATTACCCACAAACAGTAGTTAAACTGTAATTACCCATGGTTAATAAAAACAGCGATCTACTTGATCAAGTTATATTTCTGCCTTTGACTAAATGTGTCAGCAAGACCTTCATAAAATTAACGATGGACCATCGATTGATACGTTACACATAATTCTCGATTCAATGGACATCGGTTCAGAAATGGTGGTTTATTAGCATGGAAACCATCATCCCAGCATTAAGATATTAATTCCTAACCAGCCTCACGTGATTAGTGATTAACGCACTGTTTAAAAAATGATAAAAGTTTCATGCATTTACGAGACCTTATTGCATTTTATTTTGGAATCTTGACATTCTCGTGGTAGAGCAAAGAACCGGTACATTGGTAATACCTTCTTATATCTTTATGTAGCACGTTTGCAATGTTGAGCAGCGTACAAATAAAGACGAAATGTAATTTTTTTTTTAATATGATTTGAACGTTTGAGTTTTAAACATTGCGTTTACAGTATATTAGGAAATAAGTAGATTACATTTTACATACGTTTAATTCTTATACTTATGTTTTAATTGGTCAGCTATTAAGTCCACGGACGTGGTAACCGGAGACGGTAATTGGAATTATTGTGTTGTATGACAACCAAACTATGCATTGGGTCCCATCCTGACCAAAGCCAACGCCCACTCTTACCCCTTTTAGCTTTGGCTTTAAAAATGATTCCTGCAATACTTTAAAGGGACGGCTCTGGAATTCTAGTTAATGAAAACAAAAAGCTTTAATTCACTCTTTTTGCTGACTCTAAAGTTCTGAGGACGGTCATGTGTCATTTGGAGGTTCAAAAAAGTGTGATTTCAACAATACTTTAAAGGAACCGATCTGGATTTCTAGTTAATGAAGACAGTAAGCTTGAAGTCACTCTTTTGTTTACATGAAGGTTCTGAGGACTGCCATCTGTCATTTGGAACTTGGAAGTTCTAAGATAGTGTGATGCGTTTTACTAACTAACCAGGTCTTCGCGTGTATTCAGTTGTTACCACTGCTTCCCTCCCTCATCAAATGTAGGTTATTTAGCCGTTCCCGCTAACTAGCTCTACTGTTTTAAAATTAAATATTCTTATGAGTAGGACAATGTATATAATGTTTTTTTTATCATAATTATGATCAATAACTGAAATATAGAATGCAAGTGTGAGACTGATGACCTTTAGAGATATAAGGTTGATGTTTAGCGTTGGCCCTTTGAAAAAATGACTTCATCATTGTTTAGTTTTATCCATATGACTACCACGAAAAGAGCTCTTTAGATTGACTGTATTCTAAAAACAAGCACACAAGATCATTATGAAATTAAAATATGCGGTGACGGAAAAAGGTTACATTACATGCGAAACTTTGATACGGACGTTTACTGCCAAAATTTCTGACGTTATTATTCACTGTTAACAAGTATAACAGAAATAAAATATGGACTTCGCAGAGGTTCAGGAATGAATGTATAACGACTTTTAATATTTTGGCTAGAAGTATTCTGTGAATGATCATACAAACTAAAACACTTCGGAGGGATGTAAAACAAAAGCAGAAGTCGTTTAGTGGGATCACCTTTTAGCAACGGACTCTGACGGTGACCCCAATTTTCAGGATGGCTTTTAAATAACAAGAGTTTCTTTGGCGCAATCGAGTTTTTTGTACAGCGTGTAGTGATGTATCAAACTTTCAGCCACGCCCCATGGAACTCTCAGCTGCGGTCGATGAAACTTTCAGCCACGGCTCGGTGGTGACCTGAGTTCTTGCACCCATAGGGGTGCCAGGCGCACGAGCATGGCTAACTTTAACCCTAAATAAAATCAAAAGTAGTAAGGCTAGAGGGCTTCAATATGCTATGTTTGATGATTCAAGGGTGGTGATCAGCATTTCAATTTGTAGCCCTCTAGCCTAAGTAGGTTTTAAGATCTGAGGGCGGACAGAAACAGCGCGGACGAACAGACAAATAGCCATCTCAAGATTTTCTTTTACAGAGAACTAAGAACCCCAACATTTTTGGCTATCCTTCTGTTTTACCATTTGCACTTATTTAAGGGGTTGGAGCTGACAGTGAACCTCGTGTGGAGCACTATAGGCATTACTAAGAGGCGTTTGCAGCTTTCCATCGTTCTTTAGCTGTACCCATTTTTTAACCTTATCTTCATTTTTTCTTGCTTTATCTAATCTTGGTGTCCAACATCTGTAACTTTATGTTACTATGGGATTTTCTACCAATTCCACTTTTAGATTCTAGTACTTCAGTTACTCAATTTTCTGGGTCTCTTCATCTTATTGTACAACTTCCTCTTTCACTGTTTTAAGCAATGAATGCCCTACAGTGCCCTAGTGCTTGGCTTGACGCCCTAGCATCGTGAAACCTCCCACACAAATTTCCCACACCTCCCTATTTGCAACGCTACCGCTGCCTATTTCCAACAAACCCTCCTCCTGTCACACTGGTCTCCCAACTCATAGGTCTACTATCCAATGCAGACCTTTCATCGTTTTGATCCCTCGAAAAGAAATGGAAGTTTATTTTATCAAAGAGGGTTGCGTTTTCATTTAGCGTTTTGCAGTTGGCTGCCTATCTGTTATCGGGAAGAAATTGTTAGGTTTGAGTATACCGTTTATACAAATATCTCTGTATATGTATGGATACACGCACACACACATACATACACATACACACACACACACGTGTATATATATATATATATATATATATATATATATATATATATATATATATATATGTGTGTGTGTGTGTGTGTGTGTGTGTGTGTGTGTATAATTGCAGCTGAACGGACTGCCTTAAATAACAAATTACTTCTTCAAAAGGCTTAATGGTCTGGAACTCTCCAGTTGAAGATTTGTATACGGCGGGGAACACCCAGAAGCTTTTATTTACCAGCCAGGATGTGCATTCATTTCGTGAATATCAGTATTCTCGGTTTTGTCTCTCATCGAAGTATAGGATATTTTCATAAACATATACAAAGGAAATCAGTTAATACATTTTGAACATACTTTGTGTAACAGCAACACGGAAGTATTGCTGTTACACAAAGTATGAACAATTCTATGAAGTATGCCACACATTTTTATGACTTAGAAATTGAAAGAGAGAAGTCTGCTCAAGACAAGACATGTCCTGGAGGAAAGGACGTCATTCATCAGGTAAGGACAGATCTGGTTACTGAGAAGAGGATGTCCAAAGATTCTGGAAATGCTGGAGACGGCAGGAATTTCCGTATTCTGGATGTGAATGGTAAAATAACTGATCTAAAGGTTAACTTCCGAGTTTATGTCGGCCTGAAACTGTTTGCGAGTCTGTGATGTCTGACGCACAAAACAAGGACACGAAAATAGAGGCGACATTTGATTAAGAAATTACTTAGAACCTAAGGGAAAAGTATGTAAAATTAACGATTGCTGTGATCTCCTAACGATGACATAGTCAAATCACAATGGAAGAAAGAGCAGGGTATTTTGTTAAACGATAAAACATAATTGTTTGGGTGTGCTGGGACGATTCAGGTCATATCAATCTTTTATTCGTAATTATTAGTTATCTACAATTTTGATTAATCAACAATCGTAAATTTTAATTAGCACTGATAATTCCCAATCAATGATATCTTTGATTTCCTTATCATCATTATCATTTATTTAGAAACAGTCCGATCGAATTCTTCATCATGTTGATATTCTGAATAGAAGGTTGTAGCTGCGCTTTGCTTCTCCCAGTAACCCCAAACTATTGAAAAATTTCATTTGTTTATGTAAAGTAAAACTGAGCTATTTTCTCCTCATAGCAATCTTAATATCTGTAAAAATCGTCAATTGAAATTGGTTGTAACTGAGCCTTAAGCCGATATAGGCTGTAATGATCATGATACTGATGATTGTGGGGACGCTTTTAATAATCTTTATAACTCTCACTAATAGGACAACGTCAACTTTTACCAAAGTCTGGCGACGAAGGCATCGCTTGTTTTATGAAAGACTTCTTGAACGAGCAAAGTTTCCTATCGGTCCTGACAACATCTCCGCAGTTCCAATATAAGCGCTGAGCCTCAACTGCAAAGTTCTTTATGAGTTTACGGATTGAAGAGATTTACTTTTTTTTTTTTAATAAGCTGCTTCCATGCGATGGCGTCCTAAAATAAATAAAGAAATTTACTGCTTTCAGCTATGTATTAAATGAATCCAAGAGGACAATTCCTTTTAACAGTTTAACACAACCAAAGTCGTTTATTGTTAGGAGAAATATGTCAAATGTTATCTAAGGCAAGATTTCGAGACAGTGGATGAAAAGAATAGGAAGAAGATATTTTTGTCCTAAATGACTCATTTTTAATCTCTATTAACTCACATTGCAGACGACCTCCTACTATTAAAATCTCCAGTGATTATATATATATATATATATATATATATATATATATATTATATATATATATATATATATATATATATATATATTTCTAGGGCACAATTTTTCACGGATACAACATTCATTGAATAGAATGGCTTTTTCACTGTTTACCAGCTTTTTTGAAATTGATTCATATTTTCTAATTATTTTCTTCACTTCATTGTTCAGGTTACTAATGGACACATAATGGGGTTCTTCCATTTACTCCAGTATTTTTACAAAAACGCGACAGCTGTTTCGTCAACCTATACGTATTGACGTTATCAAGCGTACTGATACAAATATGTTGTTTGTTGTTTAAGATTGAGCTGGCCTTGTGCCAGCACGGGCTCTTGCTCACAGAGCAGCCCGTAACAAGAAATATGAGCCTACATGCGTTTTGTGACGTCATGAGGACGGAAAGGTAGTACAATTGCCAGATACCTAGTTTTAAATATTTACAAAAGACTATAGTGAAACATAAAATAAGACAAATAAATAAATATGTTAACAGAAATTATATCAAATTTGAAAGTAAGTTATTATATACAAATTTTACATAAATATATATTAATTACATATATGTTTAATTAACAAAATGTCAGTGTGCGCTCCTGTCCGCGTGTGGTAGTGGTCTTGTTCCACGCGGCTGAAGGGCTGCCCTCGAACGGTCTGCCTCGCGTTGGATGTTAAGGTTTGGGCGTTGCGTGGCGATGCTGACGGCTTCTGATATCAATAAACGATTGTAGTTGCCTTCCTTGTGGATTATTTTGGTGTTTGTGTGAGAATTCTTGCAAGGATGGTTTTTTATGTGGGTATCCACAAAGTGCTGGTGAATAGCACCTTGGTTTCTGTGGGCCTGCATGCGACGTTTGAGTGTAGTTGTTGTGTGTCCGATATAGCATTTTTGGGGGGACTGACATTGCTCGTCAGCACAGACAAACTTGTAAACTATATCAGATTCGACCTCTTTCTCCGTCGATGGAGCCGTACTATTTTTCATTACCAGTGAGGCCGTAAGATTTGGCTTGCAGTAAATTCTTGCTGTTATTTTGTTATATGGTGCTAGGGGGGTGGTTCCTCTTCGCAGTATACCAAGGAGGGCTTTCCTTTCGTCTTCGTGGTGTTTGTTGTATGATATCTGATGGTATATCACTATTTCTTTGTCTTTGTCTTGTGTGTTGTCCCTCGGGGTCGGGTTTTGGAAAGCCTCTAATCTCTTTTTGACAACTTGCTGGATCATGTCATCTGGGTAGCCGTTATTTGTGAGCAGCTGTTGAACTCTGTTAATTTCTTCGTTCGTCGCTTTCCACGTCGAACAGTGCGTTAAGGCATACATTCTACTTTCTCTCTCAATCCATGAGCAATCCATTTCATTTCAGGAACGAAACAGGCCTGTTTGTTCATTAATGCTAAGCTCATGTCCTTAGTTTTCTTATACCTACGTATGATCAAACAGTCTACACCCTCAAAAGGGGCTACGTATTAATGAACAATATAGCATCTTACTCTACTACATTTCTCACTGGCGGTGGGTAGCTTTAAATTATATCATAAAGGGAATATTAATTCACTCACTTTCATCATCAGAGGTGGTAAACAGGTTCCCCCTGTGTTCGAGATCTTGATTAAATGCAGCGGCCATCATTGGATTCAGGTACCAGCGTCATTCGGTGTAATTATTTAGCCACCTAAAATCAGGAAGATTTTAGGTATACAAGGTATATTACACCGAAAGGAAGTGTTGCCTTTATACAGTATTCTTATGTTATAGCTTGAAAGTCAGTCTCACGAGTACTCATATTATTCGTAAGTTTTCTGTTCATAAAAACACAGAATACAAAAGTGAACATTTACGAATATTATGTACATTTCCGTATTTTGTACTGCATTCTTACGCAAATTTTTTTAGCACCGTTTTCATCACTATAGAACTTTTCAAAAGGAAATTAAAATATGCATGGGGAAAATAGAACGATCTTTTTTCAGTTCGTGCTTGCTGATGAACATATATAGGCTGAATTACTTATTTCGTCCTTTTGATATATAATCATTAAAATAAAAACTTCCAAAATAAATGATAAAGTGTTCTAATTTGGTATTCATGAAATGTTTTAATATTGATTTTCATCGGGGAATACAGAGTTCAGTCAAGGTCTCTCTCTCTCTCTCTCTCTCTCTCTCTCTCTCTCTCTCTCTCTCTCTCTCTCTCTCTCTCTCGCTCTGCCATTGAAGGTCGCTGCATTTAATTAAGATCTCGAACACAGGGGGAATTTATTTAGTATTGGATGAAACGTACCAAGTCAAATGGAGGGTGTTGCGATTTATGCTTTATGCTTCGGCAGTTAACATTTCTTTATTTATATATAACATGATCACAGTCAGTTCGTACTTTTTGATGTTTTATTACGATTGGAAGGACATCAGTTCTGTCATATCTATGTAATCTAATCTATCATGTTAGTCACCTTGGTGTGGTTTTCACATGGCTGTGTCCCTACTTCACATACTCACAAATGCATATATACATATATACATATATATATATATATATATATATATATATATATATATATATATATATATATATATATATATATATATATACATTTATAATAGAGAGCGAGAGAGAGAAAATAGTTATTAGAATCAGTCCTTTGGCATGTCCAGTCATATAAAAAAACACAATTTTTTTCATTTTGAAGTTTGAAAAACGAATTACGGAAAACACTGAGCACAAAATGTTTGTCCGATACCAAAGAGGGATAATGTATGCATACATTCTGTCATTTGTATGTGCAAGTTATGTCATTATGTACAGTATTTGAAGCACTCATCAGGGTGCTGTGTAAATGTTACTCATCACAATAATGGATGATAATACGCTTTGTTAAGCATTTGTGAGTTTCTCTCTCTCTCTCTCCCTGAAAAGTAATGAAACTATATATATATATATATATATATATATATATATATATATATATATATATATATATATAATATATATATATATATATATACTTATACTCTATTTCTACTTTTGTAACTTTCATGTCAGGGCACGAGAGTATCAGTTTAAGAAATATGACCACTGTGAACTTTTGTAATATTCTTATCCGTAGAACCGTAGTGGTCAGTGGCCTAACTAGCGTTAGTGGTGCCCTGGGCGGACCCTTAAAGTGCTGACCCATTCCCGTGTTAAAGAATACTAAAGTGGGGTGGAAATGAAATGCACATTTTAAGCCTTAACATCTCAATCATTTATTAAATTTCATAAAACTAAAACAAAAACAACACAGCATACAACGGAATCCTACGATCTTTGTTAGAAGCGAATTCGCTACATCCAAGTTCAACTGATTAGCAAATCTAGAATTATGTCCGGCTAGACCTGGTCAAAAGATGCCATAATGGCGCCCCCCAAAACCCCACCGGGGCAGTGCCGCACTGGGCGGACCGCCCACCTCCCCCTTCCCGGTTACGCCACTGGTAGTGTTTACTAAGAATATTATAAAAATTAATAATCATAAATCACCTCTGTACCAGTGTTATGTAGACATCAGTTTCAAGCGCAATCGCGGCCGTTAATTAAAAAAACGGAAATAGCCAGTTAATTCAGGAATCATTCTCGTAATAGTTTCGTCAGGCTGATGTTCATTCTGTTAATTACGCTAATTTGATAAAGAATTAGGTATAATGACACCTAGAAATGTTAAATGCACAAACTACTGTAATGTAGCTTTTTTTAGGTCTGATACATATCTAACCGTCTCATTTAATTTTTTCATATATATATATATATATATATATATATATATATATATATATATATATATATATATATATATGTGTGTGTTGTGTGTGTGTGTGTGTGTGTGTGTGTGAAGAAAATATTCGGTTAGATTTCGGACGAGTTATAATGATTTTGGAAATGATGACTGCAATAATAAATACTTGGCTAATTAATGGCGTGTGTGTATAAAAAAAGGGGCCGTATATTTATGATTTTTTAAACAATGAAGTGAATTACTAATTATAAAAACAATGGTAATTTTTCTATTACAGAATTTCATATAAACGTACATATCAGATGAGGGTCTTGGAGGGCAGAAATAGAAAGAAATTACTTCAATGAAAGAGCTTAAAACAGACCCCTTTGAACAATCTTGTCAGCTGATCTTTATTTTGCCTTATTCTCAAACATAGCAGTTAATTTGAAATATCCTCGGTGGATGAAACTACTGAGAGAGAGAGAGAGAGAGAGAGAGAAGAGTAGAGAGAGAGAGAGAGAGAGAGGAGAGAGAGGGGAGAGTGAACGGTACCAGGTGCATCAGGAAATAGAAAAAAAAACATTGGCACACGTCCAATAGGAAGAACTGACAAAGCTGCAAAAAGTATCGCAAAAAACTTGATTTTTTGTTTAATAAACGAACTTTGATGATTTATCTAATTAAAATGATAAAAGTGTTTGAATTACCGAAATCGGACATTCGAAAAATATTTAATAGATAAGTTGATTGAATTACTTTTCTTAAAAACCATATAGCAAAAATTGGTATTCAATACATTCACTTTTATGACACTTTTAGCCTTTACAAAAAACTCTGAAAGGCTGAAAAATACTTTTTCATTTATGAAGTTCATAACCTTTAAAAAAATAAGGAGATATATTCCAACACCTCCGGGCACCCCAAGGCCCCCCCAAAAACAAGATATAATAATGGAAATAAAACTTGATTTAAGCGAAAGGATTGAATTATAGGTCATATGCGATCTAAGGGAAAAGGCAGCTCGTTCTGACCAGTCATGCATGC
>NC_087210.1:13010394-13023389 GCF_015104395.2 Macrobrachium nipponense | reverse complement strand
TCATGCATGCACCATTCAGGAAGAAACCCTAAGAGCTGATTCTTTAAAGCAAAATAATCTGATAATGAGCACTGCTGGAAAAAAAAGAAGATTATGTCGCAATTCAGAGACAGTAAACAACCTGTTTATCCTTCTCTGTTAATTTCTTTCGCGATTTGTCCTAAAAATATAAGTATGTCACTGCTTAAGAGAAAAGAGTCGATTATGGCTAAAAGAAGCCGGAATTTCAATTTCTAATCTTAACTGAGGGAACAGGAAAAATAGAATATGTATCCTTTTCTTTGGTCTGTCTAAATTAAGCAGTTCTTGTGGCAGCGCAGCTTCTTGGTGTGCCTAGCAGAGAGTATTTCTGCTTTTCATTTTGAAAGGCAATGCATGAGAAGGTGAAAAACAAATCAAGCAAAAAATGCACCGAAGTTTCTTCGGCGAAATCGAGTTTTCTGTCCGGTGGTGGCCTCAGCCATGACCCATAGAACTCTTTGAAACTGGTTGCCTATGTTGTTGGTACCTATAATGTTGCCAGAAGTACGAGCATGGCTAAATTTATCCTTCAATAGAATAAAACCTACTGAGGCTAGAGGGATGCAATTTGGTATGTGTGATGACTGGAGGGTGGATCATCAACATACAAATTTGCAGCTCTCTAGCCTCAGTAGATTTTAAGATCATAGGGGGATGGACAGAAAACTAAAAAGGAAAGAATGAACCCTAAGAGGTAATAATTTATTTTATTACTTTTACTATTTTATTACTTGTTCTCACAGGCTCCCGACAGGTTTAGGGGAGAAAACGAAAGAGAAATGTGCACTGCATATATAGAATTTTGGAATAATGTGAAAATAGAAACGATGTTTAGGGAAAAGTATTGAAAGTGAATGCTATTATAGAAAATTCAGTTTACTTATCTATGGCTACACACTGTTGAACCATCGAGATGAAATCCCGCCATCACCCTCTACAATGAAATATGATAGTTTCCAAGATACTGCCTTTTCAGAGGAAATGACACATATTATCACTCAGCTTAGGGTGCACGGAGGAATATTGATTGTTTTTCATGAAAATTTTAAGGGGTATAATTCTTATTTAACAAAGGAAAAGGTCATAAAATAAGTAATATTACTGAAGGTAGCAAAAATCACAGACAATGTGAGATGACATTTATACGATACTGGCAGCTAATCCTAATGAATTGCTAAATTACCTGAGGTCCTTCATACCAAATACAGTCGCCTTTTTAGTTAAAACTATTGAGTTCTAAAATGTTCAGCTTCATCACAGGCTATTGCAAAAGTAGCTAGACTAAGTCCTTTCGTATCCCCTCTGTAAATAGTCTTTGTTGTTCATGTTAGTCTAGTAGTTGGTTTTAAGCTTTATCTGAATATTCGCTGTCTTGACTTCGGAGTGTACAGTCCCCACCCTGATGCAACAATTATACAGTATCAGGGAACTGAACTCATTCTGCATCAATTGTTGGATAGATTGGTCATATTCCCATTTAAACCTTTTAAAAGTAAAACTACTGTACTAGACGATTTTTAGATCAGAGGCTAAAATTTAGTAAGTACCAGTTTAGCTTCCTATCAAGCCTCAATATCAAAAGGGAATTTCTGTGGTCATTTGGAAAAAGACAAGATTTATGCCATTCTTCCATTCTGGGTTATAATGGCCTCATGGAGATATCTCCAGCATTCTTGTGCTACATCCGAAATGTCATACGTAAATGTTTAAAAAAGAATAACCACTGATTATTTTGTTAGTGTATGGGTACCGAAAAATTTGATTTAGAAAAGGCAGATATGTGGCTTAAATAGACTTCATTCATCAGCACTTACTATGCAAAGTGAAAGGTAATGTTTGTTGCTGCCGTTGATGTTAAAACTTCTCATGTTTCCTTCATATTTATTTTTATCGATTCACTCATACTTATGATGGTAAACATGGAAATTAACAGTGCACAAAAAAAGTCATTATAACAACTTACTACATAATTATCCGTTCGATATCAACTACCTATGGTATACGTAACACAGTTAAAAATACTTTCCCGTGCCCCTGGCTCCAAGAATTGCTATAACTTGCGGTTTGATACTGCTTAGTAAGATACATCAGTGTAAAATGCCTTGTCGGTCATAAGACAAAAGCCCTTTCATTCACGAATATAGCCAAGATATATATATATATATATATATATATATATATATATATATATATATATATATATATATATATATATATATATCTCAAACTATTTATTTACTATTTCATGCTCACGTATAAAAGCATATTTTGTATAACTTTCATAATGTGTGCCTGACTACGCAGGGGACGGATGATAGGCAGATATTCAAACAAAGGTTTTCAGGAAGGCATATACATGCTATGTGGTCATGGTGATAGGACAGAAGAGCGCAAGTAATATGCCATTAAGGGACGAGAATGTGGAAGGGTAGGTTAATAAATGGAGATAGGGAGGGGGTTTCTAAATGAGCTCTGTAAGAGGAAAAGGTGATTGGACTAAGAAGTTTTTCTTCGAAATTCCCTAAACTAAATACTGGGAGCAAGGAAGAAAGTTTTTTGCGAGACCTAAACAAATCGATAGCCTGAGAAAATAAATTCATCTACTTATTCAGTTATCAAATAAGAAAGAATTTCATACTTACTTTATCGAAGCACTAACTGATAGCCTGAAACTGCAATTCATCATGATGTTTACTATTAAAAATATAATAATAATAGTGGAAATGTACTTAGTAGTTTCAATAGAAAGCATTTCTTTGTCAGAAATGGCCCCCCTCCTTTTCTTTTTTACTTTACAAGAACAAAAACGTAGAAAACGCTTTGTGTTGGGAGCCTCTATGGAAAAGGTAAAACTATATTAGAAGAGCTTTCGTGTTAACGTGATGGTGATGATTATGAGCCTTTTCAGGTGATGGATCTTCGTGATAAGTGTTAACATTGAGCAAGGCGTGACTTAATATTAAGGTGAGGGTAAAGAGGAAAGCATTGATATCAAAGAGAAGTTGGGGGGCGGGGAGGAAAAAGATTAAGGAAAGGCTAACCGAGTAATAATGGAACAAGATACCATTATTATTACCACTAGCAAATATATGGATACGGGAATTATTATGTATAAAAATTCGAAAAGTAACAAAGTCTATGGGCATAACCAGCCTCGTTTCACGGGCAGAATCACCTCCGTTTCAGGGAATCCCTTCTCACCCCTACCACCTTCGGAGGGGGTGGGTGGAGGTAGGATGAAACTCCATTATAAAATATCTTAGTGGTCCCAACTATGACCCAGCTAAGTTTCAAGCCCATCGGACCAGCCGTTTGGCCGTGATTGAATGACAGACGGACAGGTAGACATTACGCCCATTATAGTAAGATTACAGTATGGCAGTGACATCTCAGATAACGAGCGGGTGCATGCCTATTACTATGATAGTGATATAGAGTGTGATGGATGACCCATCTCCTTGCTCCCTAGTAGCCCCATGCTTGTACACAATTTTTTAATCCAATGACTGTGCCACCTCCGACATGTGGAACATTCTGTTCATGAGGCTGAGAACAACTGCAGAACAGCTAACGGGAAGAAACAGGGTTCGTCGACCAGAGAAACATGGTCTACCAATGTTGCTGAGAGACAAACGAACCATGTGCTTTCTTTTCAAAAATGTCAAAACAACGTAGAAAGAAAAAGTACAGCCAAGAAGGTCGGTCTCCCTTTGTAACCTTGCAAGAAAGTGTTTTTCCAGAGTGGGTGTTAAGGTGATTAAAGTGATCTCCACGGCTTACTGGCCGAGGGGCTGCTGAAACTTGCAGACATCATACTTCAAAGACGCATTCGCAAAGCCACCATAATTAGGAAGCAATCCAAGGCAGAAGTCAGCAAGAAACAGTTAATAACTTTAAGGGCACGGAAATAACACTGAAAAAGACTGCCTCCCTCCCTATTCATGCAACAGCTGTTGTTAGACCCTAAGTTATTTTGGGAAAGCAGTTTAGTGGAAGAGCAACAAAAAAGGACCTCAGGAGGATGAATCGCAGCATTAGAAAAATAACAGGTGATCTATCAACACACACAACTTCTCCTAGTTTGTTTAAGACACTACAACCGAAAACATACCCCGAACCGGTAATATTGTGAGTTTCGCCTTAGCATTCGGTCACTATGAAAAATACCCAGACTGGATGGGTGTCAGCCGGCTGGATGTCGCCGTGATGAAGTTAAAATGACTTACAACAACGAACTATAAGCACAAAACTTGACGTGATCTTTGAAGCATTGCTGGCCTCCACCCACCCCTTGTTGATAGCCCGGCCTGTCTAAGGATTATCACAACTGAAAATTTTACAGAATTAATAAACAAGACGAGGACATCTTGAGTTTTGGCGAGTACAACTTTTTCCTGCCATTATTCATCTATTTCATGCGTTTCCATCCATCAGTGATTGACACCATGCATTAGACACCATTATCAATTGCTATTTATGCGTTTGATAAGATCATTATTGACATGTTTCATGTTTATAGGTGTTTATTAACTAGATGAGATAATATTAATATTTGGGAATTTGGTTAATATTTTTTTTTTATTGGGGGTGGGGGGGGGGCACATAACACCGTTATCATCACCATGTTAGGATCATTATTAACATGTTCCATCTTTATTCATGTGTGATGACACTGATTTTTTGAGATTCTGTGCCTTAATCACGACTAATTCGTCATCACAGGTTTTTTTGTAAGATTGTTATTCACAAACATCAAGACATGTTGATTAATGCTTATCGTTTTTTGTAAGCTGCGTGACAATATATTTGAAATTTTTAAGCTTTTTATAAATAGGAAAAAGTCGGGAGGTTTGGGTAGAGTTTCTATATATATATATATATATATATATATATATATATATATATATATATACATATATATATATATATATATATATATATATATATATATATATATATATATATATATATATATATATATATATATATATATATATATATATATACACACTTGGCCACTTAGAATTATTAACAAGAAGTTGGATTTTGTTTACCAAGTTTAATACATTTCCTGATATTGCCACACCTTTCACTTATATTACCCAAACACTTCTTTATTTGATAGTTCGCAAGCCTGATTACAGTGGCTTGTGAATATACAGATCTTTAGGGATGACAGAATTATAGACGTCGCCTAAAAATATCTTACGTAGATGTAGTGTCCATTTATTTAGCTCTCATACTTGCTGTCATGCAATTATGAAATTTGATACATAAGAATCGCAATGAACAGCCTTTAAATATTAGTAAAAATCTATTTTTCCTTGAAACAAATCTTCAGAAAAATACTATCAGATATAGACTTCAAGAAACTTTCAAGGGTGAACTTTGTGACATTTACAATTCTCATTATATTTTCCAAATCAAAATTCCAACAAATCATACTGAACTTCGGATAGATTATATTTTCGTTAAACAGAAACTCTGTTTCCATTTTTTTTTTTTATTTGTTTTAGCTTAAACTTTAGAAATAACAAGGTGATTAAGCTCGCCCTTCCCATCGCACATATTTCCATGAAATGGCTGATGGCATCAAGAATTAATCCCCTGGTATCCACAAAACCTTTCCGGACCATTTTTGAAATCCCTCTATTGCCTGGATTACTGCGAAGCTCAATTAACTGACCAAATTCCTTCGTTAATGGTTCTTTCAGATCATGAATCGGGGGGATTCATACCAACCAGGTTTTTCTTATTTTTCCCCTCTTTTCCATTCAGGGGAAATGTTTCCTATGGTGACCCACACACAGCTAAAAAAATCGGCTCTGATTTATTGGCCCCATGGCATTATCAATCATGCAAACGAGAAATAATTATTTAAACTGCACTGTTGCTCTGTAAGCCTCGTGACTGATGAACATGAAATGATACAAACATACACATTATATATATATATATATATATATATATATATATATATATATATATATATATATATCATACATAAAAAAAATTAATGTTAGCATGTTTGTGCGCTATAGAAATCCGAACCGCTTGACTGGACTAGACAAAATTTGGCAGGTGGCCATCATTTGACCCAACTTATAACAGGGCAGAATTTAAACCCAGACCCCCTTCCTCTTCCCCAATCCTCCTTCCCCATTCCCTTTGTAACTTATGTGCCGAGGCTGAGAGTTTCATTTAACATTATACGCTGTACATAAAACTCGATTGCGCCGAAGAAACTTCGGGGCATGTTTTCTTGTAATTTCACAGTATCTCGTCCCTTTTTTTTTTTTTTTTTTTTAAGGGCCACGGTTTTCTCTAGATAGATAAATAGATAGGTGGAATATATTCTTGTGGATAAACAGTAGGTAGCTCACTTAACTCATTCTTAAGAATTGACGTCGTCTCCCATTTCCTGAAAAAAAAACATTGTCTTTGTTGGGTGAATTCGTGAATTTTGTACCTGGTAGGCAGTCAATGTTAATGAGTTGTGACCATAAGAGAAAGGAGTGAGAGGGAAGAAGAGTAAAGAACGAAAGGTAAAGTTGACCGGGGATGCACGAAAATATATACAAGTTCATAAAAATATAAAAAATATTAAAAAGCTTTTTTCTCTCTCTCTCTCTCTCTCTCTCTCTCTTCTCTCTCTCTCTCTCTCTATCACATGGTTACAATTACTATGTATATATATAGACATTCTTATCGTATTTCATTTCTCGAAAATTATTTACTTTGTGAAAATAGCGACTATTCATGGAATTCTTTTTCATTTGGCTTGGAAGCTGAGCGCGAAGTCGGAAATATAATCTGGGGAAATGTGTACCAACTCGCGTCCTAGCTGGTCCTCACAGAGACAATCACAAATGGTCGCTATTTCTAAAATATATTTCCTGAAGCAGTGAGCTTCCGTGATATTGCTTTTCGTCAGTTTTCGTGAGAAGGGCTGTAAAGGAAATTCCCGTGTTATTCTTTTATATTAATCTACTAAAAACGTTTTGTGTAGATATTTGAAAACCACAACAGTAGACTTACGCTTAAGATTCAAAATATATCTTTTGTTAATAACATATTCAAAAGTCAAGATATGAAGGCGGAAGAATCCAATACAAAATAAGGCAAAACTGCACTTGAATAACCTACATGGACATCATGCAAAAGTGGAACAAGAAAATACTTTAAATAAAATCAGTTGAATATTATGATGAAGGAAATCAAATTTTAATTCGATGCAACCATTATACAATAATAGAAGAATAATGCAGTCGAACTTCCTATATGGTTTTGCTGATACTCTGGGTTAGTTCGAAGAATCTTTGTTTTGATCGTACTGAACGTTAATGATTAGCTAACAAATCCTCACTTTTAATCCTATTCAGTATATCGATGAATATTCATCTTATATTCGACCTTAATCTTTCATTTGTCATTGTTTTCATGCGTCTTCTTGCAGTAAGTACGAAAAAAGCATAGTAATTGAACTATTGATTATGATCTTTATGTACTGATATAGAATTTATCTTCATTTCCTATTTAAGAAAAAAATCTCTTGTAATTAAACCTTGTGAGGTGTACATATTTTGATGTGATTAAGTTTTCTTTCTCTCCTCGCGATTAAATTCATTACGTTCTTAAAAACTTAGGCAGGTTATTATTCAATGGGATAAACAGCTTTTTTTTATTCCTAACAGAATGCTTGCTAAATAGTAAGAATGCTTCCCTAAATACTAAGGTAAATTCGCACAGATATTAGAGACTTTTTGACATTCCATATCAAAATAACTATCTCTCTCTCTCTCATATCAAGCAAGCTCTAGAATGGCATGTAAATTACCTTTACTCAAAATATTATATTTTGTTGCTGTATTTTCAAATTAGTATACAATCTTTTGCGGCAAATTCTAGTCACTAATCTTCACCTCACAATATCCGGTTTCCTAGACATGTTCCTCTAGTATTTCCCTCCACCTGAATCTCTTGTATTTTCCTTCTGGCTGAAAGAACCATCTGTCCAATATTGACTTGTGTTCCTGAAACTTGATTTCAAAGGGCAGTAGCTTCGGATAGAAGATTCGATGCCCGAGGGTTCGCGTTTGAGGATCTAAAGAAGGACTTCAGGCTTTTCTATTAAAATACAAACCTCAGGGGATCTCTCTCTCTCTCTCTCTCTCTCTCTCTCTCTCTCTCTCTCTCTCTCACTAATATATATATATAAGATATATATATATATATATATATATATATATATTATATATATATATATATATCTATATATGATATATTATTATATTATACTAATATATATATACACTACTATATAATATATATAGTATATAAACTATATAATAATATATAATATATAATATATATATATAATGTTATACATATATGGGTGTGTGTGTGTGTACACGTGTGTGTGCTTTCACGTGTTTTTAACGTTATATTTTTACACTCCTGTCCTCTACGCTAATGTTTTAGATTTGGTTCTTATCATACATTTTGCCTGCTGATTCATATTAATGACAAATTTTTCCAGAAAAAAAATAATTTGCTGTAAGGTTCGGTCCTTCCAAATACCATTTGAATCCTCTCCCATAAAGGCAAGAAAAAGTCATTGGTAAAAAATCTTTGGTGTAATTTTATTTTCGTTTTTAAATGAGAAGCCTCATATTCTGGATTTTAACCGAGAACTCCATCTAACTACAATATATATTATACAGTAATTAGCAGATTGTTTAGTCGGGAATGTTAGTTTACTGAGACTGGGATAAAACGTCTTCGTGGCATAGTGTTCAAATTTAGTATACTTGTTTCTTGTTTTATGTGCATTCGGTTTCAAAGGAAAAATATTTCATCTGCTCTTCGACAAAATTTCATACAGCCATTCGCATCTCTTCTTCTTACAATGAACTTACTGCAAATTAATGGGAAGAGGTAATGACAAGAACGTGGAGTTGTCAGCTTATTAATGTTGGTAAGGGGAAGAGAATTCGAAATCAAATCTGGGAAGAAACGAGAACATGCTATGGACTAGTGCTTTCCCTTTGACTGCTCGCGGCTTTTTATCAAGTCTTCCAAACCGTTAATCATGAGTTTTACCTCTGAACCCCAACTTTAATGAGTTGACAGTCTTTTTATATTTGGCATGATTTGTCCCTGCTACTTTTGGCTATACACACCTATACACACTGGCATTGATTTGTCCTTATTACTTTTGGCTATACACGCTGGCATATTTCGGTCTTACTATGAGAGGTGTTATGTGAAAAGTGCAGAAGCTTACATGGGATAATCAAAATATACAACAAGGTAGAATAGTTAAAATTTTTATATACAATAAAAATAGTATAGACTAGATATCTAAGGTGTTACAATGTATTCCATTCACCTCAGTACTCACTATTGATCTCTTAAATTATTGTTTACCATTGTTTCCTCTATTAAGCCCAATAAAACTATTTACCTTATCAAGCACACTTGGTGAGTGTGTAATACCAGTACATAATTTTTTCCTTTTATTAGCACGTATTAGGATTCGGGAGCATTTTTTGTTCAAGGATGGCGGCGCTCATACGTGCTTATAATCTCGCACTCTCCGGATTATCCGGTATGGAAATTTTGGAAACTGGGACCAAGGCTTTAGAAAGTATCTTCGAAAAATGATGAACCTTGTACAAGGGGCCGATATTAGTTTTCCATCATGAGAAACTGTCTAACTAAATTTTTTTTTTTCAGTTACACCTGTACCATAAATTAACCAAATGTTCCCTTTTATGTCAATCCCCCAAACTCGTGAGCAAATTGTAAAGATATTGAAGACAGTGGCGTTCAAATCATAGTTTGTAAGTGCGTATTGTGTTTGTGTATGTGTATGCGCATGTGTGTGTGTGTTTGTGGGTGTCAATATAAGAGGCTTCGACGTATTCCCTCTTTCTAGATTTTTTGTGATGATAGGAAACGAAGTTTGACCCAAATGAAGAGATTTAAATTAAGTACGATAGAGCGTAGATCTGCTCCTGTTTCAATAAATCTTCAGAATCTCTCTCTCTCTCTCTCTCTCTCTCTCTCTCTCTCTCTCTCTCTCTCTCTCTCTCTTTCTTTTACGGAATTCATAGTATCGTCAGACTTTCCCTCTCAGAGTCAAGCCGGTTCAAAGGATCACTTAGTTCCGTTCAATTGATTATAGTCTCAGCCACATCGAATAGAGATGTCTTATCTCCCTCCGGGGTTATAGAGGCTGAGACCAAATTGTAAGATGGATTGGACTATTTAGTGTATTTTTTATTTCCTTTCTTAAGTATTAAAGTTATTTCACTTTTTATCGTATAGTGGTGATTTTTCTTTGGTCATCTATACAATAAGAGTTGTAGAAAATAACACTCAAAGAGTAAAATTAAACGTAACATCGTCTGTTTATCCAGTTCCTTCTGTGATTTCATGATTAATGGTATTTTAATGGAGGAAAGGAGGGAAGTCATGAGGTATAACGATGTCATTAAGTCGTCATAGAAGGGCTGGAATGGCTTTAACGGTCACAGGGTGGTTCCTGTGTGGGTTGTTATGAATGAAGATTAGTCGAACATCCTCGTCTCGGGTAATAAGAGGCCCGTGTCAGTAATGTGCTTGTTGTCATAAAGGACGCTTTCTTCAGTTTAAGATTTAGTTTCGTTGAGAGAAATGGGATAAGATCACAGAAGGGAAAGTTTCCAAGTTGAACTCATGTTTAATGCATATTGGGATGAAATCACAAAGAACCTAACGCAGTACATAGCAAAGAAAAGTTTTACGTCGACATAAGTGATGATGAGAATGAACGTATAAACGCGTTTAATTCGTTATGCCCGAACATGAATAAAAATCACTGCTATTGTTAAAATCGTTTTATCCTGTAATGTCATTTTTCGAAAACCAAACTGAAAAATCGACTGAATACTCGCATATGATATAAATACTATTTGTTCATTTCATCTCAAAAAGACTTAGGAATTAATACAATTGTTTTTATTAAAATATTGGAGAGAGTGACCCGTCCAGTCTCAGATATTAAATCGAGATCGGCAGAGGTAAGAATGAGAAATTAGAAAAAAAAGGTTTCGTATTGAGCAGTCGTGCCTGAGAAGCCGTGGCGATGGGGCTGTTCGGCAGAAATTTTGATAAGAGTTTTTGGCTGCCTATCGAAATTTTCCGGCCTTGTAGATTTAATAAGTTTGAGAGCGATGAAAGTAGATATATACGGCAAATTACTTTGATTTAAGGTTAAAATGCTCCAATTTGACCATAAGAATTGTCAAAACTGATTAAGTTAAAGGGAAACAGCAGACAATTTTGAAGGAAAAAAAAGAGCACTCATTCTCTCTCTAGTGTCTTCTTGGTCTAGAGCTATGAGAACGAAAGGCCTCTTTGATCGGTACCTTCCGATGCCAGTTTCCTTCAGTACTCGCTATTCTTCATTTTTTTTTTTTTCGTTTACATCTATATGTTTCCTTGACTTTATAATTTAGAGGAGATCAGCTCCCTTACCCCCTTCTTCTCTCCCTCCCCCCTCCCTCCCTCGCGCTCCACACCAGAATTTTGATAAAAATGCCAATACCAGTTTTTTTTTTTTTTTTTTTTTTTTTAATCAATATGATTCATTCATTAGCGGTTTGACTGGGATCCTGACAAACAAATAGCGTTCAGGTATTTTGTTTTATTCATGAGACTCTCTCTCTCTCTCTCTCTCTCTCTCTCTCTCTCTCTTCTCTTGCTTTACCACAGTCAAAGAAATCCCATTTGAGCTTCCATCACATTCAGGAAATCTCTTCACGCCATCAATGCTTCGCATTCCGAGCTTTCAGAGAGAGAGAGAGAGAGAGAGAGAGAGAGAGAGAGAGAGAGAGAGAGAGAGAGAAGTGAGCGTCAGTGAAACATTAGAGGAAATAATTCGTTAATTAAAAATAAAATAAATTGATTGCCACTCTCGGTAACGTTATCATTGTTAACAATCGTCACACAGAAATTTAATTTTTTATTTCGAGGATGCGTACGTAATTTTAAGTCTGAAGTATCACGTCAAAAGTATATCGTAATGGAAATAACTGAATAATAAAATAACTGAACAGAAATATAGCTTCTTAATTCAGTACATCAAATAAATTAAAACGTGCTAAAATATACGGACAGATAACCCGTTGTTTCACCAACGAAAATTTAAAAAATAAGATATTTTATCAGGAATAATTTTAATATGCACATTATTAATTTTTAATATGCACATTATTAATTTTTTACATTTTCATTCAAATAAATAAATCATAAATATCCCATCCTCAAATTCCTGTATCTTTAACTCAACGTGAAATACCTTTTTCATACATTTTTTTAGGCTTTCCTACCTCCCCCCAACAACAAAGTAGTTTGTAGGCTTACTCCCCGAGTAAGCGAAAATAACAAAACTATGGAAGCGTCAGTGTGAGGTAGCATCACTCTACTTATGTTCTCTTTCTCTCTCTCAGCATTTGTGGTGCAGCCCCAATAGCATACCAATTTTTAGCTTTCTGTAAAAGAAAACTATTGAGATGACTTTGTCTGTCCGTCCGCACTTTTCTGCCCGCCCTCAGATCTTAAACACTACCGAGGCTAGAGGGCTACAGATAGGTGTGTTGATCATCCACCCTCCAATCATCAAACATACCAAATTGCAGCTCACTAGCCACAATAGATTTAATTTTATTTAAGGTTGAAGTTAACCATGACAGTGCGTCTGGCAATGGTATAGGACAGGCCACCATCGGGTCGTGGTTGAAGGTTTCACGGGCCGCAGCTCATACAGCATTAAACGCTGTACAGAAAAGACTATTGCGCCGAAGAATTCGGCGCATTTTTTACTTGTTAACATTCTGCTGCTGTTTCCCTAATTGCTCGACCCATCAGTAAACAGAATCAATATATATCATTCGCCTTCAATTCGCCCTCAGGCGCCCGGTCACTGA
>NC_087210.1:12998721-13004894 GCF_015104395.2 Macrobrachium nipponense | reverse complement strand
GTGGCTGACGAGGAACAGGCAGGCAGGCTGACAGAGACAAAGGAAACGTAATCAAAAATCCCCTCGTCACAAGACATTACTATTTTCAAATGCCAGTTTGCGCAATACAGTGGAAAACCAAGCGATACGGGTTTCGCAAGTTTAAAAACATCGGAAATAACTGCCAATAAATTTAATTTACAGAGATATTTTTTTCCAGAGGGGCAGTTACCTGAATCGTCTCAAGTATTTTCTGACCTTACAACGACCTTTCTTCTGATTAAAAAGGTATGTTGCGAACCAAATCTAAATGAAAAGATTTGCAGATAACCACGGGTACAGCTTTACTCTTTTGCTTTTAGCTTAAAGTGGATTACAGTAGAGTTATATTAGTGACGAGATGCAAGAAAAATTTTAAGAAAATTAGACAGCAACTTTTCACGTCGTTCCAACAGTAAATGTTGGGCTGTCACATCCAGCAAGGGCTTGATATTAGCAACTGGTAAGACTTGACAAACTCGATATATTATACATATTTAACGTTTCCGTGTTCAAATATCACTTTGCCTGAAAAGTCCAAAGATTATTTCTCGAAATTCCTCCACCTCTCCCACGCCCACCCCACCCCCCTTAAAAAAAACATTCTGCTTAGGTTGACCAACCAATCAGAACCATTGCAGGATGCAGCTCAACTCTTTTTACAGGTCGATAAATGATCTTTCTGGAACCGGAGAAGTAAACATGATAGAAAAAGTAACAGGACAATATGACTATATTATTAAAATAATTAAGAGAAGATGACTCAGGGAAAGGTAATTACTGGCACTGCGGTGTGGTTGTTGATTCTCCAAATACAATACACGTCTGTCGCAAATGCACTGTAAAGCAACTGAATGCCTTACCATCTTTTACAATATATAGTTTGAGGACGGAGGCGTGTCTTGTCTTCAAAGGAATTCTATTTGCTAATGCCGCCTTTCCCCTTTTTTTATTTAGAAGAAAAAAAAATGGAAAAAAATCATTTCTAGACGGTTTTGTCTGTCAGTCTCACTGTTGTCTGTCGCAAATGCACTGTAAAGCAACTGAATGCCTTACCATCTTTTACAATATATAGTTTGAGGACGGAGGCGTGTCTTGTCTTCAAAGGAATTCTATTTGCTAATGCCGCCTTTCCCCTTTTTTTATTTAGAAGAAAAAAAATGGTTAAAGGAGCAACATTCAACAAAACGCGTAATGGAATTTTACCTAATTTTAAGAATGCATAAAAGTAATTAACTTCCGAATATAGGAGAGCTTTGATGTTACTGAGGAAGTAACAATGAACTCGAATGTTTAAAACAGAAGAAAAAAAATTATACAAACAGTGAAGTAAAAAGTAAAAATATTAGAATTAGTGAAAGGTATCTTTCACTGGATAAAGAACCATTACGAGGAGTGCCCAGCTCCTATTGCAACGCAACGAGCACACGCTCTTAGGCAGTCGTGAATATCTCGCGTTATCGGGTTTCTGGAACGAACGCGAAATACCTCCACGATTTTAGAAAGAAAACATCTCCCGGGACAGAAAATTCTTGAGCCAGAGACTGGAACATGAGAGAGAGAGAGAGAGAGAGAGAGAGAGTTCATTACAGTCTTTTACATTCTTGAGACGTAATGTGGTCTGAGTGGGTCTAAATTTAATTCGGCTAAGCCTTGTCTCTCCTCTATTCACTTTAATATAACTCTGAAAAGAGAGGCAATGAGAGAGGAGAGGGCTCCCTGCAGTTTGTGCTTCGTATCTCAAGGTTTTCGATCCGTTAATAAGTACGACAAACGTAAAAAGTAGCCATAATAAGAAAATGAGACTATTATACATACATACATAGGCTATATATATATATATATATTATATATATATATATATATATATATATATATATATATATATATATATATATATTATATATATATATATTATATGCGTGTTTATGCATGCATGTAAGTATGGAAAAGGACTTTTTATTCGTCTTTGAACTCTCAATTTATGACTTGCTTTTGTCCAGAATGAAGGCCCCATGCTTTAGCTTGTTGTATAAAGTCCTTGAAGTCTTAGTCTTCCTATTTTGCTGACATTTTTTCCGTTATTCCCAACCTTGGTATCGTCACATTCTTATATTGCTGTTGATATTCACATATGCATGTAAGCTCGGGCGAAAAGTCTCGTTGGATGTTTAAAAAAAAGAAAAAAGAAAGAGAAAAAAACTTCTATCCCAACGATAGAAGAATAACTGGACGAACACTGAAACATTCCTCCATTGCAAAATTCTTATTTGTATCCAACAATTTCTCTACAATTTCGTAATTGTAAAACTTAAAATTGGTAAATTTATCTCAACATTTATGAATTTTACTTAACAGAAGCGCAACATTTATCTTCGTAGGCTAAATTATTATTATTTTTTGCATGGACATAGGAAACAATTATGTAATTATTAATTTTATGGAAAAAAATCATTTCTAGACGGTTTTGTCTGTCAGTCCTCACTTTTTCTGTCCGCCATTAGATCTTAAACACTACTGAGGCTAGAGGGCTGCAAATTGATACGTTGACCATCCACCCTCCAATTATTAAACATACCAAATTGCAGCCCTCTAGCTTCAGTAGTTTTGATTTTATTTAAGGTTAAAATTAGCCATGATTGTGCTCTGGCAACGATAAAGGACAAGCCACCACCGGCCCAAAGTTAAAGTTTGATGGGTCGCGGTTCATACAGCATTATACCTAGACCACCGGAAACTAAATCTATTTTCGGTGGCCTTGATTATACGCAGTACAGAAAATTTAACTTCTTTGGCGCATGTTTTACTTGCTTTTTACTTTTACCCTACATAATGCAAGCGCCAGTAAATCTGATATTTGGTTAAAACAATAATAAATTTCCAAAATACCTTCATTCTTGAAACATCGGGAGACCTTAGCAACATCGGGACGCTAGACACCCTTGACGAAAGCTGATGTCATGGGCAAAAGCAAAAGACAAAATTGATAAATATAATTTCATTTTCAAGAGATTATTTTGTTATTATAAAAGGACCTTCACTATCAAACCACCTGACAGACGTAGATACTGATTGATCAATTGTGGGTTTGTTTGTTTGTGTTTGTGTGTGTATGTGTGTGTGTGCGTGTGTGAGAGAGAGAGAGAGAGAGAGAGAGAGAGAGAACAGATTATAATCGAAAGAAAACCTAGCAAATACTAAAAGGAAACATTAGAAGGAAAGGGTTGAAAACGAAATTCCCGAGTTCCCCTTAAAAGCGACCAAGCCTTGATAGCGACCACTTGTTCCACTTAATTACATTACGCGTAATTTGAGCAATTACATAAAAATGCAACGACACTAATGAAGTAAAAACGGAAAACACGAGTACTTTTATAGTGGAACAGATTGGGGGAAATACCTGACCCTTTATATTAGATATTTGATAAGTAAATATCGCCATGTAAAATGTGTAAATGTGTCAGGAACTGAATTTATCCGTTTACGTAGACGTGGCTGGACAATATAGCTTGGCATTTGCTTTTGTATAAATTGGGTTAAAATTCTTCTCATGTAAAATATTTGCTTTTCATTACTGTTTTTTTTATGTATGTTTTTAGTATTTATTTATTTATTTTGCCTGGAATCTTTTGAATTTTGTAGGTGGGTATAGAAGCATGCTGCTACACTCCATTTGATGTATATCAATAAACTTTTTGAATTGGAATTGAATTTGATGTGGGTGGAATTTTCCAGACTCGTAAGTCGTAAGAGTAAAAACAAATTTGTATCAAATGGCGTAAGAATGTTTGTACCCCACTACGATTAATGAACTTTTCATTTTCTTTCCTTTTTATCATAACTTCATAATACTGATAAGATAAAAAGGACGATGAAGAGCATATTAAGCACTGTGAATAGTGCATAATTGAAATATACTATGTGGATATTTTTTTCGATAAATCAAGTAATGAAGCTACTTTCATTGGAAATGAATAGCACACAAAAATAAAAGCGCCCGCGCGTGCGTGTGCATGTATGAAGGCGTGAGGTTATACATATAAGAGAAGTTGTAAGTGTAAAACTGAACTCACGCAACAAAATATTTTGTCGTCTGTTAGTCTATAAAATACACGGTCATACAGCAACAACTTTAAATAACTGTAACGTGCTCGCGCTCGTCCTCGGGCGCACTCGTTTGTGTGTGTGTGTGTGTGTGTGTGTGTGTGTGTGTGTGTGTATGTGTGTGTGTGTGAGAGAAGGAGCGAGAAAGAGTAAGCGAGAGATGGGCCATGAACAGCTTCACAGAATTCATATAATGGCACAGTCGCACCTATCAGCAAATGGCAAACGCGGGAAACTTCGTGAATGGAGGTTACTTCTCAACGGAGCAGACATTTGCATGTCTGTGCCACGATTCAGGAATAGGATGGGAAAGGCGAAGAGAAGAAAGAATGAAAAACGTAGAGTGCAATTACGGCAATTTTGCAAATCCATTTTGCGATTTTTTTTTTTTTTTTTTTTTTTTTGTTAGGGAAGATGAGGTGGAAATGAATCCCAAAGTTCAAGTGCTTTCTTGCTTTCCAGGTTTAATTATGAATATGAGGGTCTCTATGACTGTTACGATAAAATTAAATAGCATTATTACTTTGCATATTTATTCAAATATTCTTAGAGATACTAACATTCATGAAATGGCATTTAAGCGCCAATTTTCTTAAAACTGGGTATCTGCGCCTCACGCAGTAAAACTATTTCCTCTTGCCAAAGGTGAAGAAGGTTAACTTATTTCAGTGTTTTTTTTTTTTTTTTTTTTTTTTGAAGAGTATGGGTCGACGACATCGGTAAATCCATGAAGTTAGGGCATGCCATAGGAGTGAAGGATATACAAGAGGAAGAAAGACAACGTTGTTCATAACGTTTTTCTAGAAAATTTGGCGAAAATTTTATTTATATACCAGATGCTGAGGAAGCCTTCAGTGTGCCTCTCGACGTTTTTTCTGCTTATGAGGTGGAAGCAATAATGAATAAAATTAGGAAAAGGGAAACACGTAGGTTATGATGGACTTCCTAAGGAGTTGATTTCAACTAAAACTACATTTCTACCCGTATGTCTCAGTCCTTTGAAAACGCGTTGTAATGGAACCGAATCCGGACTCCAATGGTCTCCTTGGGAAGTCTGTCATAAAGGATAATATCAAAGTTTTGATGTGTTGGGGTAAAATAATAGTAATAAGTAATCATTTACTCAGACACCAAGGAAAGCATTCACTGAACACCAACAGCAACAATAAACAAAGCATTACTTCGGAAGTCTTATTAGAAAGAAAACGATTAAACCGTAAATTATAACAAAATATATCTTATGCTGTCTTATGATCTCTGATTTCCATTCAGCAGGTTAAGCTTACCTCTATTTCATGTTTATAAAAATCGAGGTCTGAGGTATAATAGAGACTTAAAGCCAAGATCACTGGCCCTGACTAAGAACCATGAGTTCCTTATGTTGTCACATTTGAGCTATCAGGACGAACACGTCATTAATTCTTTCATGTTTCGCCACTCGTGATAACATCTAGCTTAGCGAAGACACTTGTTTAGAGTCACATTCTTTTAATAATAATAACAGAGCATGTGGTTAACAAAGGCAAATAAAAAAAAATTCGTAAGAAATTTCATGAAAAAGGAAAATGTAACTGCCACGGTATCCTAAAGCTTATCTCAATTTCTAAGGACAATAACCAATCCTTAATCACAATTAATATGATTATTCTCCAAAGTTACCAAAGTTTAACTTTCAAAATTCATAAACGGTTCATTGGTCAGCAAATATTTTGATGACTCACCAAGTTTTATTTAACCAGTAATAGCAAAAATAGACAAATAAATAAACACTGTTTAAAGCCAAAAAAGCTCTTTCACGAATATACAAAACTGACATGGCTGAAAAGAGGATTGTCGATAATGACATTTACATTTTTGCAAAGAGAAATATCTTGTCGAGTCTCCAAAATGGGTGCACTGTAGGCATGACTTAAGGTTCTTTGCAACGTGCCCTCAGTCCCTAACTGCAACCTCTTTCATTCCTTTTACTGTATCTCTGTTCATATTCTCTTTCTTCCAACTTACTTTCCACCGTCTCTTAATAATTGTCTCATAATACAACTGCAAAGTTT
>NC_087210.1:12983721-12988721 GCF_015104395.2 Macrobrachium nipponense | reverse complement strand
CCTGAAGAGAGAGACAGCAGTCTCTGAAATATAGTACTTTTCTCTCTATATTTTGATGTTTTTATGGGCTTTTTTATATATATATACCTATATATATATATATATATATATATATATATATATATATATATATATATATATATATATATATATATATATATATATATATATATATATATACATGTGTGTGTGTGTATTCTGAGAGCTAAAAGTATGATAAGTTATGTTATGTCATCAACACGATAAACTGGTTTTATTCCACAAAACATTTGTGCATATCATGGGACAGAGCTAAACTAACACGATACCGGTAACATATATTATGATTTGATTACAACAGTAATTGAAATTGTAGGATTAACTTCAGGAGTTAGTGTAATTGAGCATAAAATTGCAGCATTTACTATATTTCCATTGAAACTCAATAGACTGTTTAAACTGTATTATGTCAAAATTACAGTATGATTTAAGGTAGTTCATTTAAACTTTGCAATAGCGAATGTACAATAAACGGCGACCTTTATTTTCCATTTTAGCCAAGAGTTAAAAAAAAAAAATTACATCCATTAAAAACTTCATTAAACACAGAAGAGCGAAATTAGAGAAAGAGTGAGAGAAAGTGTAGGATTGTGACACTCATAATTTTATTATTACTGCCGGAATATTTGAATAAGAATGTCGAAACTTAGCTCCTTGGGAAATTCTCTCTCTCTCTCTCTCTCTCTCTCTCTCTCTCTCTCTCTCTCTCTCTCTCTCTCTCTCTCTCTCTCTTGTGATCAGGTATTCGGCTTATTTCCTGCGGCTACTTAACATTTTATAGGTTTTAGATAACGTCCCGTTATAAGTACTGGCTATAAATAAATCTAGAAGCTTGTTAACTTCTCATTAGTTTTGAAATATAATTAATTTTATTCGAAGCCATCCGCAAATGAAATTTTCTTTTGACATTTATCTTTGAGAATATCTATTTCTTGGTAAGACGTGCATTTAATGTTCAAGGTATTATATATTTCAAAATCACCTTGGTCCATATTCAAATAAACATCAGCACTTAGTGATATTTTATCCAAGAGATTTTGTAATTAAAGTTAATGTCTATATCTGTTATGTTTGATTCTCATTAGCGCTCAGTTCGATGGATAATCATTCACGATATTCTGCAGGAAGGAAAAGATGCAATCGGAACTCAAAATTGCAAAGGCCATGGTCATGCCTAATTGAAATTATTGCCTGACTGTAGCAGGCAGTATTTTGAATCGTGGCAGTAAATCCAGTTTTGGTGCGTTTGTTTCGGCAAGTGTGAGTTGCTATGGATTTCTACGACACAAATCAAAAATCGGTTTTGGAATCTGCTTATAAGTTCAGTTCATCAGTTTTATTTCCATGGTTGCGTTAGGAAGAGGAAAAATCATTTTTAGAAAAAAAAATATTGCAACAATGATCATGCGTATGCTGATCCGCAAAGTCCTTTTCTGGTGTACATTCGGCCAGTTACGAAAAAAGCTTAACATTTCGTTCTATTCAGGCTACGCTTTTATTTATTTACAGTCAACGGTACTTATTGTTTAGGACGAGATTTTTGGTGAAACTGGTTCTATCTATCAAAGTTGTGATTGAAGGGTTTCAGTAACCTGTCAAGCTTTGCTGTGCTGGACTGTTTGTTTAATTAAAGGGAACCTTTACAGACCCACAGACTGGATCGCTCGCCATGGGCTCTGATTTGGGTCCATTTTTAGCAAACATTCTTATGGTACTTTTGTTCCTTTTCCAGTCGGGGTTGCTGTTGAGCAATTTTTAGAATTTGCTAATTATTTCTTCTCTCATGTTAGGTCTATTGTTGAACACGAAAACAACAGCTGCGCGCCATTTTTTAGTTGTTCTCATAACGACACCTGACCAGCGTTTTTCATCTTCCGTATACCGCAAAGTCTTAGAAAGTACATTTAGGAAATTCGTAAAAAAAAACTTTTATTCGTAAACACCTCAGGAAATTTATGAATGATAAGTTTCAACCTACAAGTCAAATTCCCCATATAACAAAACTTAATTTTAATGTACCTGAATGTTTCTGCATCAAAAGCTTTCGGGTTACTCTTTTAATAGAAGACAGTCAAGAAAGAAACAAAGGACTGGATTTCGTAATCTACGACACCATTTGTGAATGCACTGAGCAAACAGTATTGTTATAACTAACCAATACTAAATATAATTCCCAAATGACAGTCGCCACTGTTCCGCCAATGGAAATCAATAAACGCTTTTGATTGTGTTTTCTGTCTTGGAATAACTGGGGCATTGTGAGTAAATTTTCGAAGGATAAAGAATAGCTCTAAGGCACAATGCCCAACTTGGTAGAAATAGTTTTGCCTAATGTTTACAAAAAGTATGTTGTAATTAGAAAATACGTTTTGGCAAAAAATTGTGTCTGTGATCGGAAGTTTCTTCATTTATTTTTTTACTTTTGAGTTGTGGCTCTCTATGACCCAAAAATGAAGATTAGTGGTATTTTTGTAATTTTAATGATAAAGATTTCATAACTAAATAATTTCCTTCAAAATTAATTTCAGCTATAACACAATACCAGTCATCTTAGGATAGAATTTGTTATATTCCATCTTATTATACAAGCTGCTAGAAATAAGTAACAACTTCAAAAATATTATGACCCCTCCATATAAAATAGTATAATGCCATCAAGAGTGTTATGACAATACCTGATGATCGAAAATGGGAATCTTGTGCTACTGTCAGAAAAGTTATGTTATCACTTAAATATCCCAAAGAAATGGGGAAGTTTTTCTTCCAAGGGAAACGGTACCTGGCATACACTTGTTTCTATGTAAATCGATTGATTATGAGATAAGAAATGACACGTAGAAGATGATTTCAGACGTACCTTTCCTGTTACTTCGTCTAATTCTCGTTATCAATCACTGCCATCCGCATGAAGGCAAATTAGTCTACGAACAGTGCGGTAATAACCGAGGTCCTATTTTTAGCGTGTTGTGCAGCATAAGCATTTGGGACGCAACTAAACGGTTCAGTCAGCGGACATAATCCTGAATTTTGGTGAACGGAAAATCCATATTTGGTACAGGAAACAAATTCCTGTGGGGGCTGGTATTTTGGGAGTTCTGATATTGAGCCAATACTTTTTCTCCTTACATTGTTAACCGTGAACCATGATTTCGTATGTTAAAAGATTCCTCGTTCTTTGACCAAATGACCTGCTATTCAGAAATCAGAGAAATTGAGATTGTTCCACGTGACTCACCCTCATAGATTTTCAAATAAAATAATCAAATGGCAATGGACTGATCAGCTTGCCGTAACTGAACAGTCACTTAGATCTCCACATTCATTCCTCAGCAATTTATTTGTGGGAACATCTTAAGCCACGAATAGAGGAAGACTGGTTTGTGAGTAGCGGATAATTCGGAAATGTTGGGCGGAATGAAAGAAATACATAGAAAGTACAGGTTACATGGCCTTTAGAGGTACAAGATGGTGTAGGATAAATATTCAGGAAGGACAAAATGCGAACAAAATCTGGGTATCCGGCGCTGTGCTTCTCATATTTCTTCTGCGTAGGTAGATATGGTGGCTGGTATTGTAAGAGCTTTTTACGTAAAGTGTCCATCGTTAGTTTGATAAGTGAATACTAAATACGACATTGTTCTTGAGATATATATGTATATTAATATTATATATAACTAATTATATATATAATATATATATATAATATTATATATATATATATAATAACGAATGCGTACTAAGTAGTATAATTAATGTATAAATTATAATATATATGTAATTTATATTATATATATATACTATATATATATTATAACATATATATATTATATAAATATATATTATATTATATTTATATATATATATATATATATAGGTATATATATATATATAATATATTTAGGTATAAGCCACGAAGGAAAGTGAAACACTGGAATAGCTGCAAGATATTTCGACTCAACGTCCTTTACTTGAGTCGAAAGATCTTGCAACTACTCCAGTGTTTCGCTTCCCTACGTGGCTTATACCTTTATATATAAATAAACACACACACACACACACACACACACACACACACACACATATATATATATATATATATATATATATATATATATATATATATATATATATATATTTATGGCTGTATGACCATATGATCGTATATTAGCCAAATTAATAATGCTCCTTCATATTTTATGAATGCAGTGAAACAAATGTTTACGATAAGGTTTGTGAATGGAAATGCTAGTTATGATAAATGAGAAACAGGAGATTAATGTTCCAAATTCATGTGCTGCAAAATGAAGTTAATCACAATGACAAAATTTAACTCTTGTAAAACACAAGAGCAGCAACAGTTCCTATCAACAAAAACGTTTCTGCCCCACTTTTAATCTGGTATATAATGGTCTTTGGTTGCTTTCGTTTTATATTTTTTTCTATTTCATGGTTATTAGTCTCAAAATAACTTAGTTACAGCCTTTGTCATTTCAAGAGAGTCGGAGGGTGACAGTCACTTTAAGCATACCAACTTTTACTTCAAAGAATGTTATTCTTCCCTTTGACTTAGTATTTCCTTCATCTCCTCACCATTAATTCTATTTATTCGCAACATAGCTTTGTCTGTTTCTCTCATCTCCAATCACCTTCGTAATTCCATTTCCATTGCTTCCATTTCTCTGTATAGGCTTTCTCTGGCTCATAACACATTGTGTGTGTGTGTGTGTGTGTGTGAGTTTACATAAACATTATATTCAGTTCGCTTTACCTCGGAAATATTACCAGCATCATATACGTATATGCTATAAGTATGTATGCATAGGTAGATAGATAGACAAACGGATAGATGATAGATAGATAGATAGATAGATATTTGTGTGTGTGCCAGCCTGCTTGAAGTAAAAAACACTTAACGGTTAAGTCCCGAACAAGTGAAGAATCTCTTGACCATTAATTAATCT
>NC_087210.1:12966168-12983221 GCF_015104395.2 Macrobrachium nipponense | reverse complement strand
CCAACGGCTTTATATGACTTCCGAACCGTATTGAGAGTGAACTTCAAACACCAGAAATCACATTTCTGACCCCTCAATGGAATGCCTGAGAATCGAACTCGCGGTCACCGAAGTGGCAGGCCATGCCACTGCGGCGATGAAATACGTTGTTGTAACCCCGCTGAAAACAAAAGAAAGGAAGCGGTTCCAGACCTGAGTGCAGGGTAGTGGAACTTAATTATGGGCCCATAGTATCCATTAGAGGCAAAACAGTAACAAAGAAATCCGAAGAGTTTTGTTAAAAACTCGAGTATAAAATATGAATTTATACAGGCAACATTTTAATGGAAATATGGGATTTCCAACTGGCATCATAAACTATAATTATGTTAAAGAAATTTTCATGAAATCCTTAAGTTGTTATTGAGTTGAAGTTGACTAACAGACGTGTGAATAATAATGTCTGATTTTGTTCTGATATTGCTTTAACATTGCTCATTAGTCTGGTTACCTGCATGATAATTACACTTATTTACTAAATCAACTTTCGTCAATAAGAGCAGTTGCGTTCAAATTAAGTACATGCTAGTCTGCTAACGAACAAAATTGTAACACAAAAAAAACCATGTCGGAGCAATTCATTATACTACGTGATTAGTACTTCTATTTTGGATTGGGGGAAAGAAATTGTATATATATATATATATATCTATATATGCATGTGATATATATATATGTAATGATTACATAATAAAATATGGAATGTTAGTCCATATATATAAAAGACTAAAACTAAAGAGGTCAACCAGATTGATTGCAGGAATGTGATCAGAATAGAGACGCTAAAGATGACGTATACAATAAAGTATGTAGGCTAAGTTGACATGCCGTCATGTGTGGTCATTCATTTGTTTTGAAACATTAGTCCAAGCTCACTGCTTGAGACAACTACCGCGACCTATAATTCAAATGGCCTACGTGATTAGTAACTATGTCATTTGATTGTATGTTCGTATGTAACCATTGTCATCTGATTGTATGTATGTTCATATGTTCGAGCTACTGTCTGCTCCTTTATGACTTGTAAACCGAGATGGTAGAAGGGGCAGAATTAGATTAGCTATCGTCATTAGAAGACCTGTAACCTCTTTACCTAAGCTTTATCATGTAGAGAGAATAGAATTAGCCATCATCATTGACAGAAGCGATCAAGCTATCGTCATTAGAAGACTTTGTACAATCATACCTGATCTTCACCATGTAAACTCAGAAGAAATATATATTTTTATACTTCGTGTTTTCTACAAGATCCTCAACACCGAATCATCATGAGTTTAACACATCGTCGTCATAACCAAAGAAGATAATACCGACTTTCGGAAGTGATCTACAAACCCCAAGACACTCCATTGAATATGGAAGTGCAATACCAACCAACTTAGCGTAAGATTATCGCAAGTCTAACATAAACCTCATAGGGCGCCTTCTTATACAAGGCAAAAGCCCTAAAAGTGGTTACGTTCGTTGCTTTACACGTAACCAAAAACAGAATGCTAAAAACACACAATGCGTTGCGGATGGTAAACAGTAGCCCTAAATATCAGAATCAAACAAACAAACAAATCGTGCTTAAGCACTTGGGTACTGTGTCATCCAGTCAAGCGGTCAGGGTCAGTTAAATCTACCGAAGTGTTCAAAGCAAGCACATTCCACATAAGCGACTTCAGCGAAGAGGGAGAGCGATGTTGAAAATTTAAAAAAGGAATTTCCCTATGCAGCACACGACTGGTATCAAGTAATCAGAGCAGGTCTCGTTTTTTTTAATACATTAAGTTATTGTAAATACTGGTGGATTAAGCCGGGACTGTAAGCACCGTAAAAATTAGAATATCTTGTTTTTTTATTCCTTTAGTACACGTAATATCCTGTATTTACGGACTCACCAGTCCTGTTGTTCGAACTTCCCTATTGAGAAGTCCGGATAAGCGAGCACTTACAGATACCTCTATAGTTATCAAAAAACATCATCTGTATCTAGTGTAATTGTAAGATATCCATCTAGGAGTATACAAAATATTATCTTACATCCTGCAAAATAAGGCGTGTTATCAAGGAAAATCCTATAAACCTTCAAACATATTAAAATCCGCTTGAACAAAAAATAGACAGTTAATCAAATAATAACTTATATAGAGGAACTATACATTTGTCTCATAAATCGTAACATTGTTCAAATGACCCAACAGAATTCTCCCACAACGGCAGTCGCAGTTTGCACGCAAAATCTCGAGAAGCATGCACCCTCGAATGTCTTAGTGCGTGTGAAAAGACTTTGCTGGGATCTGAAATTTTAATCCTTTCCGACACTCTGAAATATAACGATTTCCGCGAACAAAGCCCTAGACACGGTTGACTAGCAGCAACAAGAAATTAATCTAGTAATCCACAAAACCTATACATATAAATATCGCATTTTTTTTATTATTGCTAATTTTTAATCATGCCCAATCAGTCGTAGATGAATCTCTCATACTCTATCTAAAGTAATATCCGTAAAGTCATTCAAGCAGAGTGATTCAGCAGAAATTTTTTTTTTTTTTATCTTTTATCTGAATACCAGGAAGTTTCTCCACTGGCGAGTGATCTCCGGGGAAAAAACGGATGTAATTTAACACAAAATACGGTCTAAGGACAACATAAAGCTATATACGTACCTTCGTATAGACTCCCAATGCAATTTCAAAATAGAGATAAATGACGAAGTTGAAAATGTTAGTAATAGGAGCCATTAGGAAATCAAATAAGCCCATATAATTTTTTCCCTCAAACGTCATGCCATAAAAGATCGGACTTGGCGTATCTGCGTAGATTTCTGTCGCTTAAACAAGGAAACAACTCCCGATAGTTTCCAGTGCCATGTACCAATGACATCTTATCTCTGTTAGGTTAGAATAAATTTTTCCCCAGCTTGGACTTACTTAAAAGCTTTTACCAGATACCATTACCTAAGTGATTGTACCTCATACACCGTTTTCAGCACACTCAGGGGACATTATCAATTTTTTACCTATGCCTCTGGCTTACGTTGCGCCCCAATTACAATATAGTGTTTGGAGACTTTTAGGGGATACCCTACATCCCTATTGGTTGGTCTTATAATCTTTTCTAAATACCTTTGAAGTACATTCACATAAACTAGAGCTAGTGCTACAGAGACAAAGACAAATAATCTCAGAGTAAAATATCTAAATGTGAGTTTTTAAAAACCGAACATGTTTATCTAGGTTTTATGTGTCTAGTCAAGGACTTAAAGTAGTCCATGGTAAGGTGTCGGCTATTCATAACTTCCGGTACCTATTAACGTAAAGGGGATACAGCACTTTTGCGCTGTAGTGGGTATTACAATCGTATGTAAATATAACTCTTCAATCATGACTGCTCCTTTAACAGATCTTACGAAGAAGAGCGTAGATTTTATTATGGGTCTAAAAAGCATCAACAGGCGTTCGATATCTTAAAAGCGGAATAATGCAGCTCACCTAACTTAAAAATCCCTGATTTAAATAAGGAATTTTTTTTTATTGCAACAGACGCCTCAGACCAAGGGGTAAGAGGGTATTACTTCAGTAATATGATAAACAGTTCTTTCCTATAGCTTTTTATTCATGTAAACTAAAGCCCTCTGAAAGTAAATATACAGTAATAGGCAAGGAAGGGCTAGGTATCTTTAACTCACTAGTACATTTTAAGTTCATAATCTATGGCTATCCTGATAAAGTCCTTACTGAACATTAGTCCTTTACCGAGTTTTTCAAAGGCTTTAATCACAGTCCAAAGGAACTCGGTGACAAATGATCATTCAGGTCTTTGGAGCCAAGATAAGATATCTACCTGGGAAAGCAATTATCATAGCTGACGCATTATCCCGTAATCCCGCACCATACTGCAAGGAACCATTAATTGAACTAAAAAAAAAAAAAAAATATATATATAGAAACATCTGTCCTATTGTTAAAACTGTACCTAAACAAGAAAATTCCTTAACCGAAGAGATCACGAGCATTGAATATCTGGGTTGGAGCGCAGAACTGTTACAAACTGAACAAAGCAAGGGTCAGCAGCTAAGCAAAACAATAAACACTTCGAATGGAAACAGGGTCAGCGGCTAAGCAAACCAATAAACACTTCGAGTAGAAACCCTAAAGCAAAAGTATATTTAAAGTAATCAAATGTAATATTATATGTAGGTCCGTGACGAGGAAAACCCGAAGAACACAGCAGATGACTAATGACCAGGTATTAGTAATAATCTCTTTCATACCAATCGTCCTAAACTGGTTGCATTCCGTCATCCAGGGTTCCCTATTATGTCACAGAAAAGCCAAATCACTGTTTTACTGGCCTACAATGCTTACAGATATAAAAAGCACGTAACTAATTGTAACACGTGTCATGAAAACAGGGATACACTAAGACACCTGTCAGTTTAAGGGCCTATCCCGTGCCAAATCAATCCTTGAAAGAATATACATAGAATATTAACAAAGTTACGAGAGTGACAGAGCAAATAAACACTTCTTAGTGTTTAATAGTTCCTTGACACGTTATATAGAATTAATAGCACTAAAAACAAACACCGCAATTGAGTGCGTTAGGAATATTTATGAGTGCTAAATCAGTAAACATGGAATTCAACACATGATAATCTGACTCGTGTGGTGTAAATCAATAATAATCTCCTTAACACGTTGTGTGAATTCCTATCCATTAAGAAAACCAATAATATATTTTATCACCCAGTCAATCGGTTTGGTAGAATAAGAGATAAATAAGAAAGTGTCAATGTCTTACGAGTTACAACTCGTGATATTGGATCCGAACTGGATTATAGCGGTTCTCGCAGTTTTAAATACCTTTATCATTCATATCTCGTATCTGTAGAAAGATACCGCAAGTAGCCTTATTACGGTACGTCGGCCGCTAGAACACTTTTCCACATATTCAAGCCAAACCATTAATTTATCAAATATTATATAAAAAATATATATAAATAAATAAATATAAAAAATAAAATAAATATGGATACAAGTGGAGTCATATACACTCCGTAAGAAGTCGGAAGGGTTACAAATTATAATAAAAAGGAATCACGATAAAATCAAATAAGCAAAACGTAACCATAGAGGTTAATTAAATCCAAATCCATATATGCGTAAAGATTTTAACTCTAACTTAACGCTTAGTAATGACAAATAAGCTAAAAGTTCAAATACATATCAAAACCTACTGACATATTGTCTGTCCCGGTGATTTATATTCGTAGTAAAAAAAAAAAAATAAATAAATAAATAAATAAAAAAAAATAAATAAAAGAGATTTTAAAGTCAAGAAGTCTAGAAGTGAAAATAAAATATTATCTATGGAATTATCCTATATGAATCTTATACAGGGCTAATAATATATATAGAATTTGTATGGAAACCTTTTTTCATTAGTTTGAATAAGGAATATTTAATTAACATAATTACATTTATTTTACAATCATGCAAATTTCCAACATGAAACTAATATATTGTTCAACTTTGGTACTGTTTTTTTTTTTTCAGACATTCTCATGTGGGTGGGTGGAGAATTAAAACAAAAAAAATATCATTTGAAAATACTAGTCTTATCTATTACAGCAAGTAAAGTAACTCTTGAGCTGGTGACGACGTCATCAGTCTAGAAGATGCCTGTCGCGTTTGCGGTATCAGCATCATTGTTCCTTTTTAACCTCAATAATCTGCTTGCATAGGCTTCATCTGTGTGTGTCGTCTCATGATTGCAAAGCAGGTTTGACTGGAGAAAGGAATGCTTAGCTCATGAACTTCACATATGGTTCATAGGTCATGATGACATACATAGCCATAATCTATTCTTAATCCGCATTGCAATGCAAACTTGGTTAAGGAATCGCAATCATTTTAAATTAATGAACAAAATAAGCAAATAGAATTTCTATAACATCAAAATGAATTAATTTTTTTTTCTGAACCTCATAGACAATTAGAAGTATCAAGTCATGGATATGAAAAATTTACTTGCAACATTAGTTTATTACAATCCAGTAAATCACATTCATGGGAAAATGTCACATTTTCTTGAAAAACCCAAAGTTTATATAGAAATTAGTTACATAGTGGGTTCTTTTCGTTGCATCTCTAGCCTATAATAAAGTTTTTAAAATTAACCTCAGAGGATGCGAGCGAGAAAATTGAATATGAAACTTTTGTTAGGGGCACTAGGATCAGATTTATCACAACTTAATTTCAGTTAGCATAGAGAAATACAGAATCATGATTAATATTCTCTTTGACTCTTATGTTGCCTGGCAATCTTACAAATAGCTCCGTTTTCCACTTTGTCTAGTAATTTACTACCCAGTAATATTGAATTTTCTTTGGGATTCGTATTGATATCTGTTTATTTTTTATAATTATGGATATTTTTACAAGTCATCATAGACCTGGATAGGTTCACTCATTGTTAATGCCATGGATAAAAAAAAAAAGTTTGTACAGCTGACTCTTTTGAATTCCACAACTATCAGCGAATTCATGTGGGTTCAGTCTGGTTCTAAATGGCTTTCTCCCCCCCTGTATTTGGATGTCGTCTGAATTTACTTTGCCCTTGTGACAAGTATAATTTCACTTGCAGGCTGATTAATGGAACCTGGTTACAGTATCCTGCAGTTTTTGAGAGTTTCACATCGCAACTTCAAAAAATCGTTCATCGCTGCGGACGACGGCAGTCGAGTAACAACTGCCTACAATGTGAAAGGAATAAGCACCATCATGGACTTCTTCGACCGACCGCACCCGTATCCTGTCGTTAATCTCGTTTTAAATGTGGAACGCTCCGGCGGCTGTCGGAAATCGACTACAAAAGGGACATACTTCCGACAATTACGACCCGAAGGATATTCAACTCTACTTTGCTGGCGAAGGACTCGTGCTGGGGGTGATTTTATTCATCGCGAACGTAATCGTGTGGCTTAGGATGCAGAGAATAAGTATGAGGCCGAAATAGAACGTTGGACCCCGCCAGGCAATTTTCCCCTTGTTTTAACCTTATGGAATTGGCCATTTCATTTGGCTATAGGTGGTTGTCTGGAACTGTGTAATGGACGAAAAGTTGTTCGAACGCTAGTTAAATGTGTAGTAGTATAACCTCGGTCATGTATCCTATATATATAAAGTATCATGTATCCTATATATGATCATAAATAACAGAATCGAAATATAATTTTTTTCGTGTACGCATAGGAACTAGATATAAATGATCATAAAGAACAGAATCGTATACTTTTGCGTACAATAGGAATCTATTTATAAATGATCAAAATACATATATATTTGCGTGTACGCATAGGAATCTATAAGTGAGATATTAATCCTAATATATGAATCCATATATGTATAATTAAATCAGGTAGCCTATAATCAATCTGTTACCTTTTATCTTACCAATAACTGCAGATATATAACAGTTAGCATAAAAAATCAACGAATCAACCAGCATAAACATTAATAATTTTGTTGATTCATATATGAAATTTTTATCAGTTAAAATATGATTTTTATCATGTTATCAGAATATATTAGTATTTTTCTGTAGCATATGTATCTTAATGAGATGAAGTGAAAAACTGTATCAGTATATCATCGTGATCACTATTATTTACAAATATCATATGCATATTATGTCTAATATTTTATTACTTGAATCTGTATTTTTGTACGTCTATTTATGTTCTGGACGAGTCCAGAACATAAATAGACGTAAAAAAGTATCTTTATCAGGAATTAGTAAATAAATAAAAAAAATTTAATTTTCCGACTCCCCTACGTTTGAAATTTTGATTTATTACGGTCTCTATAGTCACTGAATATTTATGCTTAGCGTTATCTGTGGCGGAGGCAGGAAGGTGAATTTCAACATATATGTAATTTTGCAATGTGAGTTGGTCGGTTTTACACAACGAGTTCGTTTCGCTGATACCTACTGTGTCGTCGCAAATTATTGAATAAAGGTTTTCATAAACACTTCAAATTTTCTTTGTTCGAAAATTCGAGTGCAACTCAGATAAATCATGTGAATTGAATGATTTTTTACCTATTACAACTTATTAATAAACGCTGTATACACTGTATTGAGTTCTGATACTGATTTCTTTGACGTTTTGTAATTGATCCTCTCTCTCTCTCTCTCTCTCTCGCTCTCGTCCCTCTCTCTCATCCTCCCTCTCTCTCTCTCTCTCTTATTATAATATAATTTATTCTTCATAAATAATGGGCATTATATCAATAATGGTATTTATATCAACAAGATAAACAGATTTCATTCAAAAATAAGATATTGTATTAATATCCTCTTATTTCTGGAACTTCTTTAATTTAATAATCCGTATTTGCGGTCGTTTCGAATAAACCAGGATTGAAATTTGTGTTAAAAGGTAAACAATTTAAAAAAATATGGGATATGCACCATTACTTAGGGCATAATGATATATTAGCATAAATAGAGGATGTACTAAAACGTGATTTATGCATATTTATTCATTATGCGCATCAGTCCATTATACTCATTCGTAACCAAACTTCATTTGAATAATGAAAATGCAATTTAGAAAATGTCTATCAAATCGTATATATAGTAGCACTTAAAATTATGAAAACTGACTAAAATAATTGAAATTTTATATCTTTCTTTGCATACAATATCTTGAACAGTTATAATAAAAGGTTAAAAATTTTAATTTGCGTTTTTTGGTTCCTTTACTGTCTGACTTTCTTGTGCTATAAAAAACCTAGCCTCCCCCAATCCATCAGAAGAGCAACAGAACATGAAAATAACAAACGAAACCAAAGTAGTAATGTGGCTTATCATAAACAAGACGAGAGATCATCCAGTAAGATAACGGAAATTAGCTGAATTCTTTCCTCACTTCTATCAATACTTTACGGAATCTACAGTATTATACCATATCATATAGAGCTGTTTAGCCATAATTATCTCTAAATCCTTTTGAATTCTCGAGATGTGAAGGCACAACTGTGACACGTAACCATTTTGACGTTCATTAACAGATTCACTAGAGGGAAAAAATGAAACACAAGGTATATGTATATCCTTCCAGTTTCGTCTTGAAGATTCTTCGAGGGGAATAATAACAAGTTATAAGAATGTTCAATATTATTTGCACTAGGTTATCCGTGGCTTATATATATATATATATATATATATATATATATATATATAGAATATATATATATATATATATATAGATATATATATATATATATATATAATAGATATATATATGTATATATATATATATATATATATATATATATAATATATATATATATATAGTATATATATATATATCTATATATATATGTATATATATATATATATATAATATATATATATATATAGTATATATAGTATATATATATACTATATATAATAGATATATATATATATATACATTCATATATATATACATATATATTTATATATATATAAGATATATTTTATATATATATATATATATATATATATATATATATATATATATATATATATATATATATAATATATAAGCTATATAGCACGGATACCTAGTGCATAATATTGAACATTCTTATAAACTTTATTATTATTCCCCTCGAAGAATCTTTTATATATTATATATATATATATATAATATATATATATATATATATATATATATATAGAATATATATATATATATAGATATATATAGATATATATATATATATATATATATATATATGTAATAATATATATATATATATATAATATATATATATATATATATATATATATATATATATATTACATACATATTATATATATATATATATATATATATATAATATATATATATATATATATGATATATATATATATAGATATATATACATATATATATATACTATATCTAATATATATATATATCTATATATCTATATATATATATATCATATATGAAACACTCCACTAAACATATACCCCCAAGTCGAAAACACCCCCACTACGTAAACCTAAACACCCCCCTGAATCGAAACACACCCACCACTAGACCCCCCAAACCCCAAACCCACTAAACCTCAACACCCTTCCCCACTTAAACCCATCACACACTTCCTGCTAAAATCTATACACAAACCTTGATATAGAATTATTAATCACAGGAAAGAAAAGCATTCACAATAATGTACTTCAATGGTCTCTAGTATACGGAATGATGTATGTTAAACCGTTGGAGTTTATTTACCATATTAGCTACATAGGTCTGTGGGAAGGGGAAGGGAAGGGGGCGGGTTGTACAAGTCTGAAACCTATGAGAAAACCTTTCTGGGGTCCAACAGGGGCAGAGTGCAAAATTTCGTCTCGATCGGTTAAGCGGTTCGGATTTCTATAAAGCAAAAGTTTACATAGTTACATTTAGTTTTATCACATAGAATGAGTGTGTGTGCGTGTGTGTGTAATCATGTATTTAAGTATATGTATATATTAGAGATGTGTATAGCAAATGAAGAATCTTTAAAGTTTTGTTGAAGAAATGTGGATACAGCACTAATGGTTTTTCTTTATATTATTCTGAATCAATTTGCGTTTAGGAACAACTTATGAAAATTATATTAAGGACACTAAATTCCTTCCTCAAGACAATTTTTTCATTAATACTGCAAGCATTTACTGTTCTGCCTCTGAGACTCTCTTCCTTAATTGAATGCACATGCAATTAGCTATGTTTACTCAACCTCCCCCCTTGTGTTTGCTTACTCCTGATCTATTAAATTGCTTGATTAATGCTTGCTGGCACGGAGTCGTCTTTTGTTTAAGATGCGATCTTTAAATATTTAGTTTGGTATAAAAAATTCTCATTCAAAAATAACCAATAATGTTATTATTAACATACGATATTTGTTGTTGGTTGTCGCTCACGTAACTAATGGAATTGTTATCATCCTACCTCCTTTCACATTGCTTTTCTATTATTCATGCTGGTGAGATAATACTAATGAAATATATATGTATATTTACATATATATATATATATATATTATATATATATATATATATATATATATATATATATATATGTATATATATATATATATATATATATATATATATATATATATATATATATATATATATATATATATATATTGTAATATCATCTTAAATTATTTCTTTTGGTTTCTCTTAACGTAAATTAAAATTTTTTTTTTTTTTCAAGTCTCGAGAAACGGCCTTGTTGATTCGTTTCGCTCCCGTCAAGGGTTTTGTTTTTGTTGTTATAGTTTTTTTATTTATCCGCTCGTTTCCCTCTTTTCATGTTTCAACGAGTGGAGGATCGTCTTCAGTCATTGCCTCTTTCGCCTGATAGTTTTACGCTGTTATCTTCTCGTCAACCTTACTCGATGTGGGAGAGTTTTCATCATGCGAAGGTTAATCGTTTTCGGTTCCCCCGAAGGAAGGTTCAGCATCTCCTATTCATGCCGCACTCTTAGTCACTGTTTTCTGCAACATTGCCTTCTGGCCACGGACAGGGACATTGAGACGCTCGCTTTTACTTTTATAAAAACGCCAGGCTGCTGTTGGTGGTGAGGGGTTTGGGCCGTGCCCTCTTGTGCGAGTTTGTCTGTGGGCTTTCATTATTTTTGCCCCCCTGTGAGCAAGGTTCCAGACCTTGCATCGACGACGTCGAGTGCACTGTGTATCCTCCGGGAATCGTCAGGAGTCCTTTTGAGGCCGGAGAAGGGTGAGCATCCCCTTTGCCCTTATATACTTTCCCCTTTACGTGAATGGACTCTAAATGTTTTTGAGTATTGCTTCCAATCATCAAGTGGAGGCTCCCGCGAGAGCCTTTGTAGACAGTTTTCTTCGACTGAAGCAGTTACAGTGAGATTTTCGCCATATTTGATGAAGCCATTAATAATATATTGTTTTTGGATGGAATAAGGTGTACCTTATTATTTTTGTAATATTATTAGTGTTAAGGAAACGTCAATTATTAGTGTTAAGTTTCTTAGCTATTTCTCCTCCTATCGTGTACACGTGAGTGTGTTGATTTCGTTCCTCTACTGTAACATTTCTCTCTTACTCTGGGGTATAATAGTTTTGGGTAGGAGTTTGAGGTATGTGAAGACATTTATTGTGTAGCTTGGGTGCTTATTTTTCTAGTTCGTCAAGCAGGTTTTCGAGGACATTTCTTTTGAGTTTTATTTGTGAATAAATTGATTTATTGAACGGAGGACCTGTGTTTCAAAATAGAGTAATAACAATAATTTATTGTCTCTTAACAAAGCAAATTCATAACAATATATATATCATATATTGACTTAAATATTATCAAAGAAATTTTATTACGGAATATTACATCTCACCGCCATATATTTATTTGCAGAGGCATGCTCATATGAGACCATTTTATTAGTGCAGTTGGTCCACTGAAATGCTGATATATAACAAGAGAAATCAAAATCAATATCCACTCATTCGAGAATATATTCGAAAACGTATCAGAAAACACTTTAGAGATTATATTTCGAAAATATGATAAAATATATTCTATACTAGAATAAATTATAATTTGGCGACCTTTAATGATAACTTTATCAAATGAATGGGCGAAAATTATTCGACTTGCTAATTATTCAAAAAGTTTTCTTTTAGAAATAAATATTTAAAAAAATATATTTTGAAAAACCGTAAGAGACACACAAAAATTAAATTGATCTTGGATGTCTTTTTAGGCACTGGGGTCACGTGTGTGTGCTTATTTCTATGCAAATTCATGCATTCTGTCTATTGTCAATCTTCTCCATAACTCAGATTCAAAGATCGGAAAAGTATTGTATTGAAATTTTGGCCTACCTGGCGACAACCAAAAGCCTTTATCCCCACTAAAGTAAAGAGATTACTGGATTGCTGAGTCTAAGGGGACAATCGCTCCTTTTAGATATCTGTCAGCCACGAATTCCATTGTCACGACAGGTTGATCACTAAATCCCATCCTAAGGACGTGGGACTACGCCTTCTATAACATCGTGGAATTTGGTAAGGTAAATAAATTTCAGCGTTAAATTAACAAAACCGTAACTTCTTTACCACAGGGATAAAAATGAATGATTAAATAAACATTTGAATCAACCAGTTCTACTCATATGACTATAAAAATATATTACAATTCAAACTCTGATGGACTGCACACTTATTATAGAATTAGGTACATGGTTATTCAAATCCTGATTCTTGAACCTAGTGCAGTACAAAAGACAAAAGGAGCCTGGAAGGAGTTCCCAGTGGCATAAAACCCTCATTCTGGTGATTAGTTATTTCAAAAGAAAGCATTTTGAAGAGAAATAGCATTCCATTTTCACTTGGATTGGTGCATGTACTTAAAGCTCTTAAATATATCTCTAAATATCAAAAAACACTTTTAGCTAACTAAACATAGTATAATACTTCATGATTTTGAAGAAGAGCAGATTGTCCTAGAATCCAGACACCTCCTCTCTCTCTCTCTCTCTCGTCTCTCTCTCTCAGTCTGCCATATGCCAGCATCATGTAATTAGAATCGATATGGAACCCCGTCTACCATGTTAGCCAATTCAGCGTTTGACAGCACGTAGCCTTTTGTTATGAATAATTATCACATCGAACCGTGATCCATTTATATATCAATTCAAGCTACAAATGTCCTTTTAATATCTAAATTCACTTTACCTCCCAAATGATATATTTTCATATATGTACCGAAGGGGAATTTTTTAGTTGATAATAATTTCGTCCCCCATTTGTAGCTTGAATTGAAATGACCCACGAGAGAGAGAGAGAGAGAGAGAGAGAGAGAAAAGCAGCACGGCGTCTAAAATATAACAACTTATTTGGTTATTTATTTTATTTTTAGATGTCTGGCTATGGATTTCTTGCCGCATTATACCTACAGCACTTCGCGCGCTATTTTGCTTTCTAGTAGTTATTTGTTGATCTATTTTTGTCAAATGTTCGATGGTTTTATTTAAGGTCTTCTGTTTCAGACATTTATTCTAAAATAGAATGTGATCATTTAGTTCCCGGTCTACACTGTCTCGCGCTATTTCTTGGAAAATTTTACGCTAGATTAGTTTTGCATGCATTATTTTACTGCTTATGTTTACAGTATATAGATTAACAACACTAGGAACTAAGCTGTCACACATTTTTTTAATTGTTGCGCAACCATTTTCTAACGCTATTGAACAATCTATTGAACAATAATCTTTATTATTTCGGTATTCTTTTATTATCGATAGATTCTCTTAGTTTGTCGGTAGCTCTAAGTAAAGTGAAAGAAAATGCCCTTGAAAATAACTATGGGACAGACATGCCTTTCTTTAGTATCGACAGAAACTTTATATAATAAGTAAAAAGCCGCAGTAATGTGTATGAGCGCCTGCATTTTTCAAAATACAAAAAAGGTTGAAAAGGGAGCTTTCGAAAGTTTGCATAACGGTCATCTTCAGCCAACTGAATAAGAATACCTGTATTCCCTACGAAGACAATAATGATAAATTTTTCTGGAACAGTCCCGGAAACCATCGAACAATTTTTTGGCATAAATTAAGAAATGGCAGTCCTGTAATGGCTGTTCCTCCGTATATGTGAGCCAGGAGTTTCGATCTTCTTAACGGCCGTCTCTCGATCGTACGGTGCCCGTTACTAGTGACTAAGTCAGTGGTTCCCAAACTTTTCCAGTACGTGACCCTTTTGAGTAGTACCAAACCTACCATGACCCCCACCTTTATAAGCCTTCTGAAAATGTACTAATTTCCAATGGCGCAGATACATTTTAAACATTAAATTAAGGATTAATCACAGCAGAGAGAGCAACAACAAACAAAAATGCTTATTAACGTTTATTAACAAGGACTGCTTTAATCATGTATTTTAATGAGAAGGATGTACTTGCTTTTTTTTTATACAAGCAAATCAATCATAAAAAATTTCCTCAAAATCTTGGATCCTCCATGATCCCCAGAAAAAGGCTTATGGCCCCATTCGGGGTCATGACCCGCAGTTTAGGAACTCCTGGACTAGTGATTCGAGGGTGGTAAACGTCTTTCAACATCGGTGCTTCTGTATTTCTGCGCCCACAACTGTCGTTCAACAACCTGTGAGGGGAGAGATCCCTTTTTAACCTTTTTCGTATTTTGAAAAATACAGTCGCTCAAATACGGAAATGTGGTTTTTTGCTTATTTCCGGTCACAGTATAGTGATGCACCATAGATAATAACCTTTATATGATTAAATCCTCCCCTCTACCTCAAAAAAAGCTAAAAAAAAAAAGAAAAAAAACAGGGGACCCACCAACCTACTTGACAGCTAATGAGCGTAGGAATAAAATTGCCGAGATATCCATGTAACTTTAAAACCCCGTAGGAAGATAGTGCTGTCAGTTCACCTCATTCAGTGCACCGTAGGCATTACTTAAGGTTCTTTGCAGCGTGCCTTCGGCCCCTAGCTGCAACTCCTTTCGTTCCTTTTACTATATCTCGTTTCATATTTTCTTTTCTTCCATCTTCCTTTCACCCTCTTCTAACAATTGAGTCATGGGGCAACTGTCAGGTTTCCTCCTGTTCCGCCTATCAAACATTCCACCTATCAACATTTTATCAAACAATTCCGTTTCAACGCTGAAATGACCTCATGGGTCCCAGTTCTTGGCCTTTTGACCTAATTTCTAGATTTAATTCATGTAATTTTAAATTGTAAAATTTCTTAATAGGACGCTAAGCCCTAGTAGCATGTTCTGCAACATGAATTCTGGTAGAATGGTGATGGTGATGATTATAAGTGCAGTGGAGAAAAACTGTCTTATTTTGACTTGAATTCGTTCATACAAATGGTTTTCTTTATCCAAAATATTTTTAAATTTGTCCATAAAAAAAAAGTTTCAAGTATGTGAAAAGCCACACATCCAAACAAGACTACAATGTCCCTAATAATTCTGTTTTTTGCCGGTGACATCAGACAAATCAAAATATCAAGTTATTCTTCGCATGGGGTTTACTCACTGCCACCTTTTGATGCTCCCTTACCTGCGCATTTCGATGAACTCCTGGATCTAAAAAGGAGAGGTGGGGGGGCGGGGGGTTGGGGGAGGGAGAATTTGGAGAAACAAGAAATGGTAACGGGATCTTTTCTCTCTCTCCATTTTACCTATACTTTTTGCTTTCATGATCTTTATATTACTTCTAAACTTTTTGCAATTTGTCAAAAGGCAGAGAAAATTGATTCCCTTCTGCCTTTTTATATAGTATGAATCTCTTTTAAGATATACTGATTGAACGACCGTTGAAAAGTGCAACAAAATAAAGTGCAAAACAAATAAATATAAGAAATAACATTACATTAGCACTGATTAACTCAAGTTAAAGCAGAGGCCGATATATAATAGTCTGCTTTCCCTATCTCTAATCAAATCCCTTCGGTCTGTTGACAGATTGCTGTGATCATTGGGTGCTGATAGTGTTATCTCTGGTCCCTTTCGTTATTTCCAAACCTGAGCAATCCATTTCATTTCAGGAATGAAACAGGCCTGTTTGTTCATTTTAATGCTAAGCTCATGTCATTAATTTCTTTATAGTTTATCATTATCATTAGTTTTTTTTTATCTAGAATAGCTTTCTCGGGAATAAAAAAAGAATAATTGACAATTAGGCTGATAGTTTTACAAGAATCAATATTCTTATACCTACTATGATCAAACAGTCTAGAGTCTAGACCCTCAAAAGGGGCCCCACCCGTATTTAATGAGCAATAGCATCTTAGTCTACTACATTTTCTCACTGGCGGTGGGTAGCTTAAATTATACCATAAAAGAATATTAATTCATTCACTTTCATCAAACAGAGGTGGTAAAAAGTTTAAAAAGGTTCCCCCCTGTGTACGAGATCTTGATTAAATGCAGCGGCCATCATTGGATTCAGGTACCAGCGCCATTCGGTG
>NC_087210.1:12961347-12963168 GCF_015104395.2 Macrobrachium nipponense | reverse complement strand
CGCCCCTCTGGAAACAATTCCATTTCAGATGCAAGCAGAAAAATAAGGGAGAATCGCCAAGCGCAAAATGGATTTTCTCTCTCGGAAATATCTTAGATTCAGGATGACGATACCAAATTCTCGTTCCTTCCTTCCTTCGGAATGTCATATCATCCCAGCGCTCATTTCGAGTCAAAAGTTACGAGCGTGAATACTAATCTTGCTGACGCTGCCAGTAGTGGTAACCCCAAAAGTTTAAACGTTGTAGTTCTTTGCATTATTACGAGTAGTGATACGCAATTTTATAAGACTAATCATGCATTTTGAAATTCGCAGTGGCAAAGGCAGAAATCTTCCGAGCATTTTAATCAGCGGCAAAGGCAGCAAATATCTGGCCATATTTAGTGCATAAGCTAAGAGACCAGGCAACCATATTATTCATTCCTCTCAGGGTTGATAAAAAAAAAATCGAAAGATAAATGAGTAAAGTATCACCGAAACATATTGTAGACAATACCAACAATATAAGTTTTTTTCCTAGAGGGAAAATTCTGAAGTTAGTTTTTACTAATTTCGCCTTCCTGCTGCTGCGAAGAACTATAGATTCTTCCAACTTCAAGATGAATACACACGACAAAAAGAGACATAAATCTTTGACTTGCAATATATAGTGCGAGAGCACAGCCGAATTCATTTGTATTGAAATGTATAAGTGGCTTGCACTAAAAGTAGGATGCCAGAATTTCCCTGACTCTACTCTCTCTCTCTCTCTCTCTCTCTCTCTCGTGTTAAAGAAAGTAGTTCATTCTATCGCAAAGCCACTTACAATATTATTAAGACAAAGTGTAGATACAGGCAAGATTTATGATGAGCACAAATTAGCATATATTTCCCCTACTTTCAAAAGTGGATCAAGACTAGAGGCAAGTAATTATAGGCCTGTGAGTCTAACATCACATATTATGAAAGTGTATGAAAGGGTAATGAAGAAAAATATAATGAAACATTTAGTAAAAAATAATTTGTTTTATATAAGAGAACATGGTTTTGTACCCGGAAAAAGTACACAAGCCCAACTGTTAGTCCACCGTGAGAACATATACAAAAATATGAAAAGCGGAAATGAAATATATGTGGTTTATCTAGACTTTGCAAAAGCTTTTGACAAGATAGATCATAATATACTAGCGAAGAAAATTAGAAAACATAATATAGTGGATAAAGTAGGAAGATGGTTAAAAGAATTTTTACACAACAGAAAACTGATAGTTATTGCAAACGATGAGACATCGGATGAAGCTAAGGTAATATCCGGTGCGCCACAAGGTACGGTGTTAGCTGCATTACTGGTTGTTATTATGATTGCAGACATAGAGATAGTTAAGGACTCGGTAGTGAGTAGTTTCGCCGATGACACAAGAATAAGTAGAGAAATTACTTGTGATGAAGACAGGAACGCGCTACAATCAGACCTTAACAAAGTATATGATTGGGCAGAGGTAAATAGGATGGTATTCAGCTCTGATAAATTTGAATCAATAAATTATGGAGACAGAGAAGGAAAGCTATATGCATATAGGAGACCTAATAATGAGACAATCACAAATAAGGAAGCAGTTAAAGACCTTGGTGTGATGTTGAATAAGAACATGTTATGCAATGATCAAACAGCAATTCTATTGGCAAAATGTAAAGCAAAAATGGGAATGTTGTTACGGCACTTCAAAACAAAAAAAGCTGAACACATTATTATGCTTTATAAAACATATGTTTTTAGTCCACTTGAATATTGCAATATGATATGGTACCCACACTATCAAAGGATATTGCGCAAATAGAGAG
>NC_087210.1:12948847-12956347 GCF_015104395.2 Macrobrachium nipponense | reverse complement strand
CCTTCCTTTAAACTCTAACGTTTCCGCCTCTCCTCTTTATCTCGCATAACTGAAGTCGTAGGTTGGTGTCGAATCTTGGTCATTCGTTCTTCTCCTTCTCCTCTGAATGGTTTGGTGAGCACTGGGTCTTTTTTACAGTAACCTTTTTAAATAATGTTAATTTTAAAAGTTTTCAATAATAACCTTTTTTTTTCTCTTAATATTTTTTTAAATGTCTTTTTGTAAATTTTAATGATTTTTATGTTATAATTTACAGATTGAAAATGCATAGAACATGTGCGAAACGTTTCGTTTGAATAAACTATGGCCTTGTTGATGTGTTTTATGGACCCTGCTGTATGCCTTTTCATATCTTCACCTGGAATCCGTATAATATATATATATATATATATATATATATATATATATATATATATATATATATATATATATATATATATATATATATATTATATTATATATATATATATATATATATATATTCATGTATATATCTTGTATAAATATATAAAAATACCCTTATCTATGTATAATTATATAGCGTATATATATATAATATATATAATATATATATATATATATATATATATATATATATATATATATATATATATATATATATATATATCTATATATATATATATCTATATTATAATATATAATATATATATATATATATATATATATATATATTCTACGCATAATATCTTGTTTCAAATATTAACCCAAAAGTGAATACCACAGGAAAAACGATAGGCAGAAATCCAAGAGCTTTCGTCTTTACTAAGACATTGTTAAGGAACGAATTTATAGAAGTCCGTGCATCTACTGTGATTTTTAAAGCATATATACATTTATACATACATATATATATATATATATATATATATATATATATATATATATATATATATATATATATATATATATATATATATATATATATATATATATATATATATATATATATATAATACATATATATATTTGTTGTATCTTTTCTGACATAGTGAAAACAACTTCCTTCTGTAAAACTGTACAGTTGGTTTGTTCCTCCGACTCCTAAAAGCCTTTTAAGAGATCAAACACGGTCGACTTAATTCCCTGATCCCTGGTTTTTGGTTTCTGACCCAGTAAGCGAAGGTGATAAGAACCTTATGGGAATAATCCTCCAATATCCGTCAAGGGTCCTGTGAAGTCTGTATTGGGCTGAAATAGGTAGCAGAGGCCGTTATAGAAGGATGAGAAATGAATGCTTAGAATTCTTCAGAGGTGATGATTATTCAAAAAATGACCCACGAAAGAGAGAGAGAGAGAGAGAAAGACAGACAGAGACAGAGAGAGAGAAGCAGCACGCCGTCCAAAATATAATAACTTATTTGCTTATTTATGTTATTTTTAGATGTCTGGCTATGGATTTCTTGCCGCATTATACCTACATTACTTCGCGCGCTATTTTGCTTTCTAGTAGTTATTTGTTGGTCTATTTTTGTCAAATGTTCGATGGTTTTATTTAAGGTCTTCTGTTTTAGACATTTATTCTAAAATAGAATGTGATCATTTAGTTCCCGATCTACACTGTCTCGCGCTATTTCTTGGAAAATTTTACTCTAGATTAGTTTTGCATGCATTATTTTACTGCTTATGTTTACAGTATATAGATTAACAACACTAGGAATTACGCTGTCGCACTTTTTTTAATTGCTGCGCAACCAATTTTTCACGCTATTGCACAATACTCTTTATTATTTCGGTATTCTTTTATTATTGATAGATTCTCTTAGTTTGTCGGTAGCTCTAAGTAAAGTGAAAGAAAATGCCCTTGAAAATAACTATGGGACAGACATGCCTTTCTTTAGTATCGACAGAACCTTTATATAAGTAAAAAGCCACAGTAATGTGTATGAGCGCCTGCATTTTTCAAAATACAAAAAATGTTGAAAAGGGAGCTTTCGAAAGTTTGCATAACGGTCATTTCAGCCAACTGAATAAGAATACCTGTATTCCTTACGAAACCATCGAACAATTTTTTGGCATAAATTAAGAAATGGCAGTCCTGTAATGGCTGTTCCTCCCTATATGTGAGCCAGGAGTTTCGATCTTCTTAACGGTCGTCTCTCGATCGTACGGTGCCCGTTACTAGTGACTAAGTCAGTGGTTCCAAAACTTTTCCAGTGCGTGACCCTTTTCAGTAGTACTAAACCTACCATGACCACCACCTTTATAAGCCTTCTGAAAATGTACTAATTTCCAATGGCGCAGATACATTTTAAACATTAAATTAAGGATTAATCACAGCAGAGAGAGCAACAACAACAAACAAAAATGCTTATTAATGTTTATTAACAAGGACTGCTTTAATCATGTATTTTAATGAGAAGGATGTACTTGCTTTTTTTATACAAGCAAATCAATCATAAAAAAATTTCCTCAAAATCTTGGATCCTCCATGACCCCCAGAATAAGGCTCATGACCCCTTTGGGGGTCATGTCCAGCAGTTTGGGAACTCCTGGACTAGGTGATTCGTGGGTCGTAGACACCTTTCAACATCGGTGTCTTCTGTAGTTTCTGCCGCCCACAATTGTCGTTCAACAACCTGTGAGGGGAGAGCTCCCTTTTTAACCTTTTCTGTATTTTGAAAGATAAAGTCGGTTATATATAAAATACTGTGGCTTTTAACATTTCCGGTCACAGTATAGGGATGCACCATAGATAACCTTTATATAATTAAATCCACCCCTCTTTCTCGAAAGAAGCTAAGAAGAAACGGAAAAAAAAGGGGGGGGGGAGGGGCGGGTGGCGCCCACCAACATGCTTGACAGCTAATGAGCGTAGGAATAAAATTGCTGAGATATATTCATGTAACTTTAAAACCCCGTAGAAAGATAGTGCTGTCAGTTCACCTCATTCAGTGCACCGTAGGCATTACTTAAGGTTCTTTGCAGCGTGCCTTCGGCCCCTAGCTGCAACCCCTTTCGTTCCTTTTACTGTACCTCCTTTCATATTCTCTTTCTTCCATCTTCCTTTCACCCTCTTCTAACAATTGAGTCATGGGGCAAGTGTCAGGTTTTCCTCCTGTTCCACCTATCAAACATTTTACTGTCAATTTCCGTTTCAACGCTGAATGACCTCATGGGTCCCAGTTCTTGGCCTTTGACCTAAATTCTATATTTAATTCATGTAATTTTGAATTGTAAAATTTCTTAATTGGACGCTAAGCCCTAGTAGCATGTTCTGCAACATGAATTCTGATAGAATGATGATGGTGATGATTATAAGTGCAGTGGAAATAACTGTCTTATTTTGGCTTGAATTCGTTAATACAAATGGTTTTTTTCATCCAAAATAATTCTAAATTTGTTCCTAAAAAGAAAAATAGTTTCAAGTATGTGAAAAGCCACACATCCAAACAAGACTACAATGTCCCTGATAATTCTGTTTTTTTGCCGGTGACATCAGACAAATAAAAATATCAAGTTATTCTTCGCATGGGGTTTACTCACTGCCACCTTCTGATGCTCCCTTACCCGCGCATTTCGATGAAACTCCTGGATCTAAAAAAAAAAAAAAAAAAAAAAAAAAAAAAAAAAAAAAAAAAGAGAGGGGGGGGGGGGGGGGGGGAACTTGGAGAAACAAGAAATAGCAACGGGATCTGTCCTCTCTCCATTTTACCTTTACTTTTTGCTTTCATGATCTTTATATTACTTCTAAACTTTTGCAATTTGTCAAAAAGGCAGAGAAAACTGATTCCCTTCTGTCTTTTTATATAGTATCAATCTCTTTTAAGATATACAATGACTGAACGACCGTTGAATAGTGCAACAAAATAAAGCGAAAAACAAATTTATAAGAAATAACATTACATTAGCACTGCATAACTCAAGTTAGAGCAGAGGCGATATATAATATTCTGCTTTCTCTCTCAATCCATGAGCAATCCATTTCATTTCAGGAAAGAAACAGGCCTGTCTGTTTGTTCATTAATGCTAAGCTCATGTCCTTAAACTTCTTTATGGTTATCATTATCATTAGTTTTTTTTATCTAGAATAGTTTTCTGGGGATAAAAAGAATAATTGACAAATAGGTTGACAGTTTTACAAGAATCAACATTCTTATACCTACGTATGATCAAACAGTCTACACCCTCAAAAGGGGCCACGTATTAATGAACAATATAGCATCTTACTCTACTACATTTCTCACTGGCGGTGGGTATCTTTAATTATATCATAAAGGGAATATTAATTCATTCACTTTCATCATCAGAGGTGGTAAACAGGTTCCCCCTGTGTTCGAGATCTTGATTAAATGCAGCGGCCATCATTGGATTCAGGTACCAGCGTCATTCGGTGTAATTATTTAGACACATAAATCAGGAACAACTCCAGTTTTTTAATAAAACTGTGACCACCTCTCAAACGTATACAAGGTATATTACACCGAAAGGAAGTGTTGCCTTTATACAGTATTCTAATGTTATAGCTTGAAAGTCAGTCTCACGAGTACACATATCATTCGTAAGTTTTCTGTTCATAAAAACACAGAATAAGAAAGTGAACATTTACGAATATTATGTACATTTCCGTAATTTGTGCTGCTTTCTTACGCAAATTTATTTAGCACTGTTTTCATCACTATAGAACTTTTCAAAATGAAATTGAAATGTGCATGGTGAGAGTACAACGATCTTTTTTCAGTTCGTGCTTACTGATGAAAATATTTAGGCTGAATTACTTATTTCATCCTTTTGATACCTAATTATTTAAAAAAACTTTCAAAATGAATGACAAAGTGTTCTAATTTGGAATTTATGAAATGTTTTAATATTAATTTTCATCGGGGAATACAGAGCTCAGTCAAGGTCTCTCTCTCTCTCTCTCTCTCTCTCTCTCTCTCTCTCTCCTTATTATTACATCTAAATATTAAATTTTAAAAGAAGGAAAAAACACGCAAACCATCATAGTGATGAATGCGCAGGGTTTAGTTACGAGTAACTCAAAAAGAAAAATAGAGTACTTAGAAGAACTAACCCAAATTGAAAAGAAAATAGATATAATGAATATAAGTGAAACCTGGTATTCCCAAGAGACTGGGAATGATGATCAAATAAAAGGGTTCCAAACTTATAGATCAGATAGAAAAAATAGGAATCAAGGGGGAACCGCAATATATGGGAAAGACAAAAAACAAGGAAAAATATATGAGAAATATAGTAACTCAGAATGTGAACTAATAGCGTATAATTTGAATCTGAAAAATTAATGAACATAGTAATATATAGACCACCTAATACTAAAGAGTTTGATTTAATAATAGAAAAAAAGATTGGATGATATATGTAGAAATCACAAGGACTGGACTATTCTCCTATCTGGAGACTTCAACTTTCTTTTCGTAGACTGGAAAGAACGAATACGAGATTGTGGATGTACTTATACATATAAAAAAGAGAGTAATAGTAGTGCAGAAGATAAGAGGCAATTCGAAAAGCTATTAGATATGCTACTAGAATACAACATTCAACAAATAAATCACCTGCCAACAAAAAGGAAAAGGAAAATACTTTAAGACCCTAGTATTTGTGAACGAGATGAATTATGTTAAAGAAATAATAGTTTATCATGCGAGTATTTCAGACCATAATGTCATAGAATTAACAGTCCATTCCAAAGCAAGTGAAAACAGAGATAAGCAAGAAATGAAAAAGTGGGAAGGCGATATGGAAAATACAAACTTCTACAGTAAAAATAAATTATAAAATGGGTCAGAAATAAAGTGAAGAAATTAACAAAGATTTGGGATAACATTTTTCGTAAGTGATGACATACAAGGGTAAATACGGAGATATTATATATTTATTAAAGAGAAAATAGTGGATAAATATATACCGAAGAAGCAAGTAAACATCAGTCATGCTTAATACCAAGAGACAGAGGGATCTTGTCCAGAAAATCAGAAAGTGGAAAAAAGGTCTTGCAAAAAGAAAAAAATGCATGGAAAGTTATAGAACTAAAAAGTAAGATAGAAAATGCAGAAACAGAAAGATTATAACACATCAAAAGTAAAAATGAAAAGGGACTTGGAAGAAAAACCCTATTAAATATCAAGCAAAACCCAAACTATTATACTCATATGCCGAAGAAGAAATGAATAAAAGAATGAATAAGAAATAGGCCTCTAAGAATTGGGAGGGAGATTAACGATGAAAAAAGGAAAATTTGCAACCATATTGGCAGAACGATATAAGAGAGAATTCACCCCTAGAATAGATAATGAAGATAATGATATAGAAGTAATGGGATTGAAATAGCGAATATTTAGCTGACATAGATATTGATGAAGCTGATATATTGTGCAGGCTATTAGTGAAATTAAAAATGGAGCTGCTGCAGGGCCTGATTGGCGTGCCTGCTATTTTGTTAAAGAAAGTAGTTCATTCTATCGCAAAGCCACTTGCAATATTATTAAGACAAAGTGTAGATACAGGCAAGATTTATGATGAGGCACAAATTAGCATATATTACCACCCCTACTTTCAAAAGTGGATCAAGATAAAGCAAGTAATTATAGGCCTGTGAGTCTAACATCACATATTATGAAAGTGTATGAAAGGGTAATGAAGAAAAATATTATGAAACATTTAATAAAAAATAAATTTTTTTAATAAAGGACAACATGGTTTTCGTACCCGGAAAAAGTACACAACCCCAACGTTAGTCCACCGTGAGAACATATTCAAAAATATGAAAAGCGGAAATGAAACAGATGTGGTTTATCTAGACTTTGCAAAAGCTTTTGACAAAGTAGACCATAATATATTAGCGAAGAAAATTAGAAAACACAATATCGTGGATAAAGTAGGAAGATGGTTAAAAGAATTTTTACACAACAGAAAACAGATAGTTATTGCAAACGACGAGAAATCGGATGAAGCCAAGGTAATATCTGGTGTGCCACAAGGTACGGTGTTAGCTGCAATACTGTTTGTTATTATGATTGAAGACATAGACAGTAATGTTAAGGATTCGGTAGTGAGTAGTTTCGCAGATGACACAAGAATAAGTAGAGAAATTACTTGTGATGAAGATAGGAACGCTCTACAAAGAGACCTTAACAAAGTATATGATTGGGCAGAGGTAAATAGGATGGTATTTAACTCTGATAAATTTGAATCAATAAATTATGGAGACAGAGAAAGAAAGCTATATGCATATAGGGGACCTAATAATGAGACAATCACAAATAAGGAAGCAGTTAAAGACCTTGGTGTGATGATGAATAGGAACATGTTATGCAATGATCAAATAGCAATTCTGTTGGCAAAATGTAAAGCAAAAATGGGAATGTTGTTACGGCACTTTCAAAACAAGAAAAGCTGAACTCATGATTATGCTTTATAAAACATATGTTCGTAGTCCACTTGAATATTGCAATATGATATGGTACCCACACTATCAAAAGGATATTGCACAAATAGAGAGTGTACAAAGGTCCTTTA
>NC_087210.1:12938847-12943847 GCF_015104395.2 Macrobrachium nipponense | reverse complement strand
GTATCAACAACATAGGCAATCAGTTTGCTTCTCACCTCGGTGGTCGCGGGTTCGATTCTCGGCCATTCCATTGAGGAGTGAGAGATGTGTATTTCTGGTGATAGAAGTTCACTCTCGACGTGGTTCGGAAGTCATGTAAAGCCGTTGACCCCGTTGCTGAATAACCACTGGTTCCACGCAACGTAAAAACACAATACAAAACAAAAGCAACCAGTTTCATGGGCCACAGCTAAGAGTTCTATGGGTCATGGCTGAGGCCACCACTGGACAGAAAACTCGATTCCGCCGAAGAAACTTCGGTGCATTTTTTGCTTGATTTGTTTTTAACTTTCTCATGCATTGCCTTTCAAAATGAAAAGCAGATATACTGTCAACTAGGCAGACCAAGAAGCTGCGCTGCCACAAGAACAGCTTAATTTAGACAGAGCAAAGAAAAGGCTACATATTCTATTTTTCCTGTTCCCTCAGTTAAGATTAGGTATTGAAATTACGGCTTCTTTTAGCCATAATAGATTATTTTCTCTTAAGCAGTGAGATACTTGCATTTTTAGGACAATCGTGAAAGAAATTAACAGAGAAAGATAAATAAGTTTTTTCACTGTCTTTGAATTGCGACATAATCTTTTTTTTCAGCAGTGCTCATTATCAGATTATTTTGCTTTAAAGAATAAGCTCTTTTGCCTCCTTCCTGAATGGTGCATGCATGACTGGTCAGAACGTGCTGCCTTTTTCCTTAAATCTCATATGACCTATAATTCAATCCTTTCCCTGTCGCTTCAATCAAGTTTTATTTCCATTATTATATCTTGTTTTTTGGGGGGTCTTGGGGGCCCGGGGGTGTTGGAATATATCTCCTTATTTTTTTTAAAGATTAAGAACTTCATAAATAAAAAAAAGTATTTTTCAGTCTTTCAGAGTTTTTTGTAATGGTTGAAAGTGTCCCAAAAGTTAATGAATTGAATACCAATTTTTGCTATGTTTTTTTAAGAAAAGTAATTCAATCAACTTACCTATTAAATATTTTTCGAATGTCCGATTTCGGTAATTTAAACACTTTTATCATTTTAGTGAGATAAATCATCAAAGTTCGTTTATTGAACAAAAAATCAACCGTTTTTCTGCATTACTTTTTGGGGCTTTGTGAGTTCCTCCTATTGGACATGTGCCACTGTTTTTTTAATTTATTTTATTTCCTGATGCACATGGTATCGTTCACTCTCCCCTCCCTACACCCTCTCTCTCTCTCTCTCTCTCTCTCTCTCTCTCTCTCTCTCTCTCAGTAGTTGCATGCACCGAGAATATTTCAAATCAACTGTTATGTTTGAGAAGAAGGCAAAATAAAGATCAGCTGACAAGATTATTCAAATGGGTCTTTTTTAAGCTCTTTCATTGAAGTAATTTCTTTCTATTTCTGCCCTCCAAGACACTAATATAATATGTACGTTGATATGAAATTCTGTAATAGAAAAATTACCATTGTTTTCATAATTAGTAATTCATTTCATTGTTTAAAAAATCATAAATATACGGCTCCTTTTTTATATACACACGCCATCAATTAGCCAAGTGTTTATTATTGCTGTCAACATTTCCAAAATCATTTTAACTCGTCCGAGTTATAATGACGCATCAGATATAGCCTTCAAGAAACTTCCAAGGGTTAACTCTGGGACATATTTGCAATTCTTAGTATTTCTTCCAAAACGAAATTTTAAAAAATCATACTGAACTTCGGATTGATTATATTTTCGTTAAACAGAAACTCCTTTTCCATTTTTTTTTTATATTTGTTTTAGCTTAAACTTTAGAAATACCGAGGAGATTAAGCTCGCCCTTCCCATCGCACATATTTCCATGAAATGGCTAATGGCATCAAGAATTAATCCCCTGGTATCCAGAAAACCTTTCCGGACCATTTTTGAAATCCCCCTATTGCGTGGACTACTGCGAAGCTCAATTAACTGACCAAATTCCTTCGCTAATTGTTTTTTCAGATCATGAATCGGGGTTCATATCAACCAGCTTTTTCTTATTTTTCCCTCTTTTCCATTCAGGGGAAATATTTCCTATGGTGACACACAGACAACTAAAAAAATCGGCTCTGATTTATTGGCGTCATGTCTTGTATTCACATCGCCTTCTGACAAATTTCATTCTCATTCTCAGCATTATCGATCATGCAAGCGAAAAATAATTATTTATACTGCGCTGTTGCCTTGTAAGCCTGTAAGCCTCGTGACTGATGAACATGAAATGATACAAACCCACACATTATATATATATCATACATAAAAAATGAATGTTTGTGTGCTATAGAAATCCGAACCGCTTGACCGATCTAAACAAAATAAGGCAGGTGGCCATCATTTTACCCAACTTAGATAACAGGGCAGAATTTAAACCCATCCCCCCTTCCTCTTCCCACATCCCCCTTCCCCATTCCATTTGTAACTTATGTGCCGCGGCTGAGAGTTTCATTTAACATTATACGCTGTACATAAAACTCGATTGCGCCGAAGAAGCTTCCGCGTATTTTTTCTCGTAATTTTACAGTATCTCGTCCATTTTTTTTTTTAAAGGGCCACAGTTTTCCCTAGATAGATAAATAGATAGATGGAATTTATCCTTGAGGATAAACAGGAGACAGCACACATGACTCATTTTCAAGAATTGATGGTCGTCTCCCATTTCCTGAAAAAAACATTGCGTCTGGGTTGAGTGAATTCGTGAATTTTGTACCTGGTAGGCAGTCGACGTTAATGAGTTGTGACCATAAGAGAGAGGAGGGAGAGGGAAGAAGAGTAAAGAACGAAAGGTAAAGTTGACCGGGGTAGCACGAAAATATATACAAGTTCATAAAAAATGTAAAAAAAAATAGAATAAAAAAAGCGTCTCTCTCTCTCTCTCTCTCTCTCTCTCTCTCTCTCTCTCTCTCTCTCTCTCTCTCTCTCATGATTACAATTACTATGTATACATATAGACATTCTTATCGTGTTTCATTTCTCGAAAATTATTTACTTTGTGAAAATAGTGACTAGTCATGGAATTCTTTTTCATTTGGCTTGGAAACTGAGCGCGAAGTCGGAGATATAATCTGGGGAAATGTGTACCAACTCGTGTCCTAGCTGGTTCTCACAGAGACAATCACAAATGGTCGCTATTTCTAAAATATATTTCTTGAAGCAGTGAGCTTCCGTGATATTACTTTTCGTCAGTTTTCGTGAGAAGGGTTGTAAAGGGAATTCCCGTGTTATTCCCGTTTTGTGTAGATATTGCTTCAGATTCAAAATATATCTTTTGTTAATAACATTCAAAAGTGAAGATATGAAGGCGTAAGAATCCAATACAAAATAATGCAAAGAAAATTCTTACGTTTACATAAGTGATGATGAGAATGAATGTATAAACGCGTTTAATTCGTTCTGCCCTAATATGAATAAAAATCACTGCTATTGTTAAAATTGGTTTATCCTGTAATGTCATTTTTCGAAAACGAACTGGGAAAATCGACTGAATACTCGTATAAGATATAAAATGCTATTTTGTTCATTTTCATCTAAAAAAAAGACTAAGGAATTACAAACAATTTGTTTTTATTAAGCTATTGGAGAGAGTGAGACGAAGAGTATCTTTAGTTGCTAGAAACAGAATTAATAATTTTAAGTCGGAGCAGTGCCCGTCCAGCCTCAGCTATTAAATCGAGATCGGCAGAGGTAAGAATGAGAAATTAGAAAAAAAAAGGTTTCGTATTGAGCAGTCGTGCCTGAGTAGCTGTGGCGATGGGGCTGTTCGGCAGAAATTTTGGTAAGAGTTTTTGGCTGTCTATCGAAACTTTCCGGCCTTGTAGAATTAATAATTTTGAGAGCGATGAAAGCAGATAGATACGACAAATTACTTTGATTAAAGTTAATTGCTCCAATTTGACCATAAAAATTGTCCCAAAACTGATTAAGTTAAAGGGAAACAGCAGACAATTTTGAAGGAAAAAAAAGAGCACTCATTCTCTCTCTAGTGTCTTCTTGGTCCAGAGCTATGAGAACGAAAGGCCTCTTTGATCAAGCCACCCTAGACTTGAAAGACTAAGCGTTTAAAAAGACTAATTATCCTCTTCTTGATTTCATAATTTAGAGGAGATCAGATCCCTTCCTCCCTCCCTCCCTCCCTCTCTGCGTGCTCCACACCAGAAATTTGGTAAAAGGGCCAACGCCAGTCGTTTTTTTTATTTATTTATCTATTTATTAAATCAATATGATTCACTCATGAGCGGGTTGACTGGGATCCTGACAAACAAATAGTTTTCAGGTATTTCGGTTTATTCACGGAACTCTCTCTCTCTCTCTTCTCTCTCTCTCTCTCTCTCTTTTCTTTCTTTCTTTCTCTTGCTTTACCACAGTCAAAGAAATCCCATTTGAGATTCCATCACATTCAGGAAATCACTTCACGCCATCAATGCTTCACATTCCGTGCTTTCCGAGAGAGAGAGAGAGAGAGAGAGAGAGAGAGAGAGAAGAGAGATAGGTGAGCGTCCAGATGAAACGTTAGAGAATAACTAGTTACTTAAAAATAAAATAAATTGATTGCCACTCTCGGTAACGTTATCATTGTCAATAAACGTCGCATAGAAATGAAATTCTTTATTTCGAGGATTCGCACGTAATTCTAAGCCGCCTGAAGTACCATGTCAAAATTGTATCATAATGGAAATAAATGAATAATAAAATAACTGAACAGAAATATAGCTTCTTAATCCAGTACATCAAATAAATGAAAACGTGCTAAAATATAAGGACAGATAACCCGTTGTTTCACCAACGAAAATTTAAAAAATAAGATATTTTATTAGGAATAATTTTTCTGTACTGTTTAATATGCACATTATTAATTTTTTACATTTTCATTCAAATAAATAAATCATAAATATCCCATCCTCAAATTCCTGTATCTTTAACTCAACGTGAAACACCTTTTTCATACATTTTTTAGGCTTTCCTACCACCCCC
>NC_087210.1:12931347-12933847 GCF_015104395.2 Macrobrachium nipponense | reverse complement strand
AAAAAACTCTGCTTAGGTTGACCAACCATCAGAACCATTCCAGGATGCAGCTCAGCTCTTTTTACAGGTCGATAAATGATCTTTCTGGAGCCGGAGAAGTAAGTATGATGGAAAAAGTAACAGGACAATATGACTATATTATTAAAATAATAAAGAGAAGATAACTCAGGGAAGGGTAATTACTGCGGTGTGGTTGTTGATTCTCCAAATACAATACACGTCAGTCGCAAATGCACTGTAAAGCAACCGAAAGCCTAACTATCTTTTACAATATATAGTTTGAGGACGGAGGCGTGTCTTTTCTTCAAAGGAATTCTATTTGCTAATGCCGCCTTCCCCCTTTTTTTATTTAGAAGAAAAAAAATGGTTAATGGAGCAACATTCAACAAAATGCGTAATGGAAAATTGACCTATTTTTTTAAGAATTCATAGAAGTAATTATCTTACGAGTATAGGAGAGCTTTGATGTTACTGAGGAAGTAACAATAAACTTAACTGTTTAAAACAGAGGAAAAAAGATACATGGTATACCCAAAATTGAAAAACAGTAAAGCAAAAAGTAAAAATATTAGAATTAGTGAAAAGTATCTTTCACTGGATAAAGAACCATTACGAGCAGTGCCCAGCTTAGGCCTATTGCAACACAACAAGCACACGCTCTCAGGCAGTCGCGAACATCTCGCGTTATCGGGTTTCTGGAACGGACGCGAAATACTTCCACGATTTTAGAAAGAAAACATCTCCCGAGACAGAAAATTCTTTCAGAATGAATGTTACAAAACCTTGAGCCAGAAACTGGAACTTGAAGAGAGAGAGAGAGAGAGAGAGAGAGAGAGAGAGAGAGAGAGAGAGAGAGAGAGAGAGAGAGAGTTCCTTCATTAACAGTCTTTTACATTCTTGAGACGTAATGTGGTCTGAGTGGGTCTAAATTCAATTTGGCTAAGCCTTCTCTCTCCTCTATTCGCTTAAATATATTTCTGAAAAGAGATTTTGGCTTTAGCTGAGGTTAGAGGCAGGGAGAGGGAGAGCTCCCTGCGGTTTGTGTCTCGTATCTCAAGGTTTTTGATCCGTTAATAAGTACGAAATACGTAAAAAGTAGCCATAATAGAAGGACTGAGACGTATAACATACATACATACATACACACACACACACACACACACACACACATATATATATATTTTCTATATATATATATAATATATATATATATATATATATACATACATACATATATACATACATACATACATACATACACAGAACTCATATAGGCTATGTATATATATATTATAATATATATATATATATATATATATATATATATATGCGTGTTTATGTATGCATGTAAGTATGTAAAAAGGACTTTTTATTCGTCTTTGAACTCTCAATTTATGACTTGCTTTTGTCCAGAATGAAGATCTATTGATCCCATGCTTTAGCTTGTTATGTAAAGTCCTTGAAGTCTTAGTCTTCCTATTTTGCTGACATTTTCCCGTTATTCCCAACCGTGGTATCGTCTCATTCTTATATTGCTGTTGATATCCACATATGCATGTAAGCTCGGGCGAAAAGCCTCATTGGATGTTTAAAAAAAAAGGAAAGAAAGAAAGAGAAAACTTCCATCCCAACGATAGAAGAATAACAGGACGAAAACTGAAACATTCCTCCATTGCAAGATTCTTATTTGTATTCAGCAATTTTTCTACAATTTCGTATTTTTAAAACTTAACAGGGTCAATTTATCTAAAATTTTATGTATTTTACTTAATAGAAGCGTAAAATTTATCATCGTAGGCTATATTATTTTTTTATCTATTTTGCATGGACACAGGAAACAATTATGTAATTATTAATTTTATGGAAAAGAATCATTTTTAGACGACTTTGACTGTCAGTCCTCACTTTTTCTGTCCACCATTAGATCGTAAACACTACTGAGGCTAGAGGGCTGCAAATTGATGTGTTGCATCCACCCTCCACCCTCCAATAATTAAACATACCAAATTGCAGCCCTGTAGCTTCAGTAGTTTTGATTTTATTTAAGGTTAAAATTAGCCATGATTGTGCTCTGGCAACGATAAAGGACAGGCCACCGCCGGCCCATAGTTAAAGTTTGATGGGTCGCGGCTCATACAGCATTATACCAATACCACCGGAAAATAAATCTATTTTCGGTGGCCTTGATAATCTGATATGTTGGTTAAAAACAATAATAAACTTCCAAAATACCTCTTGCCAAAGGTGAAGAGGGTTTTCTTATTTTAGTGTATTTGATCCTCACAAGTGTTTTTTTTTTTTTTTTTATTTATTTATTTTCTTTTTTTAAAAAAGAGAATTACGGGCCGACGACATCGCAAAGCCATCAGTTAGGGCCTGTCATCGGAGGGAAGATATGTAGAAGGAAGAAGTCAACGTTGTTTCAGAAACGTTTTTGTGGGAAATTCGGCGAAAATTTTTGATTTATAACACCAGGAGCTGGGAAACCTTCAGTGTGCTT
>NC_087210.1:12924515-12930847 GCF_015104395.2 Macrobrachium nipponense | reverse complement strand
AGATTAATTAATGGTCAAGAGATTCTTCACTTGTTCGGGACTTAAGCCGTTAAGTGTTTTTTTACTTCAAGCAGGCTGGCACACAACAAATATTCTTATCTATTCTATCTATTTCTAAATCTATCGTATCTAATCTATTATATCTGTATCCATTTGGTTATCTTATTCTACCTATGTCATTACATACTTATTTCAGGCATAATACGTCATATGATTGGCTGGTTAATATTTCCGATGGGTAAAGCGAACTGAATAATAAATGTTTATTGTAAACTACCAAACCACACAACCACCACACACACCACACCCACAAAATGTGTTATTTGGAGCCAGAAGAAAGCCATGTACAGAGGGAAAATCGGAAGCAATTGGAAAAATGGGGAAAGTTACGAACGGTGATTGGCGATGAGAGAAAACAGACAAAGGCTTTATCGTTAAAAAACAATTTGGTTTCGCTGCAATTCATAAAATATGGAAGGTGAGCATTTATTTTAATTTGGGGCTAAATATAACGAATTCATATGGTCATACAGCCATATATATTATATATATATAATTTATATATATATATTATATATATATATAATATATATACTATTATATATATATAAGATAATCTGTGTGTTGTGTGTGTTGTGGTGTGTGTGTGTTTTTTTTTTTTGATGTGTGTGTTTGTTTTATTTATATATAAAAGGTATTAAAGCCACGTTATGGGAAGCGAAACAACTGGGAGTAGTTGCAAGATCTTTCTGACTCAAGTAAAAGGGGACGTTGAGGTCGAAATATCTTGCATCTTAAATCCAGGTGTTTCACGTTTCCTCGGGGTGGCTTATACCTAAAATATTATATATTAATATATTATATACCCTATTATATATAATAATAATATATATATATATATATAAATATTAATTAATCTATAATTATATATCATATATTTCTTTTCAAGGAACAATGTCGTATTTAGTATTTCACTTATCAAAACTAGCGATGGACCCTTTACGTAAAAACGCTCTTACAATAACCAGGCCACCACCATATCTACCTACGCAGAAGAAAATATGAGAACGCACAGCGCCGGATACCCAGAATTTTGTTCGCATTTTGGTCCCTTCATGAATATTTTGTATCCTACCCCCCCCCCCCCCCCCACCCATCTTGTGTACCCTCTAAAGGCCATGTTAACCTGTTTAACTTTTCTATGTATTTCCTTTTCAATTCCGACCAAACATTTTCCGGAAAGTTATCCGCTATTTCACAAACCAGTTTCCTCTATTCGTGGGCTTAAAAGGATGTTCCCAAACAAATAAAAATTGCTGAGGAATTGAAAATGTGGGAGATTCTAAGTGGGGGGACTGTTTCCAGTTAACCGGCCAAGCATGATCAGGTTCCATTGCCATTTGATTATTTTGTTTGAAAAAATCTATGAGGGTGAGTCCCACGTGGAACCAATTCTCAATTTCTCTGATTTTCTGAATAGCAGGTCATTTGGTTCCCCCCAAACAAGGAACGAGGGAAATCGTTTTGTAAACATACGAAAGCATTGGTTCATGTTTAACAATGTAAGGGAAAAAGAAAAAAAGTATTCGGCTCAAATACTCAGCAACTCCCAAAAAATTTTACCAGCCCCCCTCACCAGGACTTTTTTTTTCCTGTTTACCAAAATATGGATTTTCCGCTTCACCAAAATTCAAGGATTATGTCCGCTGACTGGGGACCCGTTTAGGTTGAAAAGATTTGCCTAATTCTGCTGAACATAAAATGAGTCCCCAAATGCTTACGCTGCAACAAACCACGCTAAAAAAATAGGACCTCCCTGGTTATTACCGCACTGGTTCGTAGACTAATTTGCCTTCATGCGGATGGCGAGTGATTGATAAACGAAGAATTAGGGACGAAAAGTGACAGGAAAAGGTTAGTCTAAAAATCATCTTTCTACGGTGGCATTTTACCTTACCTTATAATCAATCGATTATATAGAAAAACCAAGTGTATGTCAGGTACCATTTCGGCTATTGCCTAGGTAAGAAAGATACTTAGGACGCCTCCAGGGAGCATGGGATTACTGCAATTTTAGGAGGAAACGAACGATCCTCACAGAGCAGAGAATGGAGCCGTTTCCCTTGGAAGAAAAACTTCCCCATTTCTTTGAGATATTTAAGTGATAACATAACTTTTCTGACAGTAGCACAAGATTCCCATTTTCGATCATCAGGTATCGTCATAACACTCTCGATGGCATTATACTATTTTATATGGAGGGGTCATGATATTTTTGGATTTGTTACTTATTTCTAGCAGCTTGTATAATAAGATGGAATATAACAAATTCTATCCTAAGATGACTGGTATTGTGTTATAGCTGAAATTAATTTTGAAGGATATTTAGTTATGAAATCTTTATCATGAAAATGACAAAAATAACACTAATCTTCATTTTTGGGTCATAGAGAGCTACAACTCAAAAGTAAAAAAATAAATGATGAAACTTCCGATCACAGACACACAATTTTTTGCCAAAACGTATTTTCTAATTACAATTAGAAAATTTTTTAAACATTAGGAAAAACTATTTCTACCAAGTTGGGCATTGTGCCTTAAAGCTATTCTTTATCCTTTGAAAATTTACTCACAATGCCCCAGTTATTCCAAGACAGAAAACACAATCAAAAGCGTTTATTGATGTCCATTGGCGGAACAGTGGCGACTGTCATTTGGGAATTATATTTAGTATTGGTTAGTTATAACAATACTGTTTGTTCAGTGCATTCACAAATGGTGTCGTAGATTACGAAATCCAGTCCTTTGTTTCTTTCTTGACTGTCTTCTATTAAAAGAGTAAGTTGTCCGAAAGCTTTTTATGCAGAAGCGTTCAGGTACATTAAAATGAAATTTTGTTATATGGGGAATGAATTTGACTTGTAGGTTGAAACTTATCATTCATAAATTTTCCTGAGGTATTTACGGGAATAAAAGGTTTTTTTACGAATTTCCTAAATGTACTTTCTAAGACTTTGCGGTATACGGAAGATGAAAAACGCTGGTCAGGTGTCGTTATGAGAACAACTAAAAAATGACGCGCAGCTGTTGTTTTCGTGTTCAACAATAGACCTAACATGAGAGAAGAAATAATTTGCAAATTCTAAAAATTGCTCAACCGCAACCCCGACTGGAAAAGGAACAAAAGTACCATAAGAATGTTTGCTAAAAATGGACCCAAATCAGAGCCCATGGCGAGCGATCCAGTCAGTGGGTCTGTAAAAGTTCCCTTTAATTAAACAAACAGTCCAGCACAGCAAAGCTTGACAAATTACTGAAACCCTTCAGTCAAAACTTTGATAGATAGAACCAGTTTCACCGAAAATCTCGTCCTAAACAATAACTACCGTTGACAGTAACGATCCAATAGTACGGAGTGAAAAACTTAGAGGCTAACCATATGCAGATCACAGTCTTGGGTAATTATACCGGTCGTTTTCAGAAGAAAAAAATAAAAATAAAAGCGTAGCCTCAATAGAACGAAATATTAAGCTTTTTTCGTAACTGGCCGAATGTACACCAGAAAAGGACTTTGCGGATCAGCATACGCATGATCATTGTTGCAATATTTTTTTTTTCTAAAAATGATTTTTCCTCTTCCTAACGCAACCATGGAAATAGAGCTGATGAACTGAACTTATAAACAGATTCTAGAACCGATTTTTATATTTGTGTCGTAGAAATCCATAGCAACTCACACTCACCGAAACAAACACACCAAACTGGATTCACTGTCACGATTCAAAATACCGCCTGCTACAGCCAGGCAATAATTTCAATTAGGCCCGATATTGGCCTTTGCAATTTTGAGTTCTGATTGCATCTTTTCCTTCCGGGAGAATATCGGGAATGATTATCCATCGAACTGAGCACTAATGAGAATCAAACATAACAGATATAGACATTAAATTTAATGATAAAATCTCTTGGATAACATATCACTCTAAGTGCTGGTGTTTATCTGAATATGGACCCAGGTAATTTTGGAATATATAATAATACCTTGAACATTATAAGCACGTGTAATCAAGAAATAGATATTCTCAAAGGTAAATGTCAAAAGAAAATTCAATTTGCAGATGACGTCGAATGAAATGAATTATATTTCAAAACTAATGAGAAGTTAACCAGTTTCTAGATTTATTTATAGCCAGTACTTATAACAGGACGTTATCTAAAACCTATAGAATGTTAAGTAGCCGCAGGAAATAAGCCGAATACTTGATCACGAGAGAGAGAGAGAGAGAGAGAGAGAGAGAGAGAGAGAGAGAGAGAATTCCTCAATTAGGTAAGTTTCGACATTCTTATTCAAATATTCCGGCAATAATGATAAAATTATGTGTCCCAATCCTACACTTTCTCTCTTACTCTTTCTCTAATTTCGCTCTTCTGTGTTTAATGAAGCTTTTAATGGATGTAATTTTTTTTTTTTTTTATTCTTGGCTAAAATGGAAAATAAAGGTCGCCGTTCATTGTATATTCGGTATTGCAAAGTTTAAATGAACTACCTTAAATCATACTGTAATTTGGACATAATACAGTTTAAACAGTGCTACTGAGTTTCAATGGAAATTTAGTAAATGCTGCAATTTTACCCTCAATTACACTAACTCTTGAAGTTAATCCTACAATTTCAATTATTGTTGTAATTAAATCATAAAATATATACCGGTATCGTGTTAGTTTAGCTCTGTCCCATGATATGCACAAATGTTTTGTGGAATTAAACCAGTTTAATTCCAGTTCCCTTTACAAAATGTGCACCAGTGTAATTTGATCGTGTTGATGACATAAAATAACTTTTCATACTTTTAGCTCAGAATAGGACACACACACGTAGTGTGTATGTATATATATATATATATATATATATATATATATATATATATATATATATATATATAATATATATATATATGTATAAAGAGAGAGATGTAGAGAGAGAGAGAGAGAGAGAGAGAGAGCTTTATCTTTTCAGTGTCTTGAGACAAACACATATATAGGTTAATGCTCGATGATTGTAAAACTTTGCGGCAATGAGATGTACTAGATTCATAGAAAATAAATTTAATATAAATTTTTTTTTATTCCTTCAAATATTCGTCTTCTTCATTCTGTATTGACTGACCCTACTTTAAGAATTCATAATCGAAGGTAAAACGTGCAGACACATACACACTCATATAATCGAACTTTTCTTGAAAGTATAGATGATTTCTCGATTCAGACGCGCCCGACCTCACTCCTTCCCCACCTAATCTGCGTCAGGTGGGAGACCCTTTGATATCTCATCCATTTCTCTGCGGATCAATTACAATTCATCATGCAGAAAAGGGAGTGAATGTTTCATCTCCTCAAATTTCCTCCTCATGCAGTCACCAGAATGGCATTTGGGGGCCTCAGGCGAGCAGTTGTAACGTGATATCAATCGTACCAGAAGGAACTTTTCAATATTCAGGGGCCAGCTGATTTTCCTCGAATCGAAGTGTCCCTCCAGAGCTGATCTTTATATTGTAGTTGTTTGTGCATAATTATAAATACAGTAACTATTAACACCTTTTGCATTATTCTTCTATTTTCACTTAGTATCGTATGCTTGTATGTAAACAATTTCTTGCCTATAACTCTGTTTCCTATGAGTGAGCTAAGCTTATGATATTAAAGCAAATTGTTGTTGCATAGAAATTTCAAAATCCCTTCATCTCTGGAACGTTTCTCCCTACGGTGTTGCCTTTCCAGTCGTTCTAGCGTAAATTAATCATCATTCTAACATTTATACCCTTTGAGGAAATAGATATTACTGTCTACAACAATTTTAGAATCAAAACTAACTGTGCATTGTTTGACATAAAAGATAAGCATGTCCAAAGTGTCAGAGGAAATGAAGAATTTAAGGTAGCCTACATCAGGTGCAAGGATGAAATTCACCCGTTTTGTAAACAGTCCACCACCTCCAACCCAGCCCTCACCCCACCCTCGCCCTTTAGTCAAACAATCCAGTACACTTTATTGCCCTGTAGAGAGGTAGAACAGTCAGTGCACGGCGTTTCTATGTTCTTTGCAGCGTGCCTTCGGCCCCTTGCTGCAGCCCCTTTCGTTTCTTCTACTGTTTACTTTTTTTGTTTTTTTTTACATCATTTACTCCTGTTACACTTTTCAAACATTTTATTGTCAATTTCCCTTTCAGCGCTGAATGACCTCATAGGTGCCAGCTTTTGGCCTACACTCCAAATTCTATTCTATTACTCTTTTCGAATCTCCAGGTTAGAAGTGTATGTCATCGTGAATGGTAT
>NC_087210.1:12909515-12919515 GCF_015104395.2 Macrobrachium nipponense | reverse complement strand
TGCTGAGTATTTGATCTTCCAATAACTAAGATAAACAATATAATATTTATTGAGTAACATCATAATGTAAAAGCTGTTAGCAAGACTGATAAATTACCTTATGTTAGCCACAAGCCGCGAAGTATGATTGCTCATTTGGAAAAGCCTTCTGAGTTTAATTGGTTTAATTATTTATGCTTCTGCAACATAATGAAGATCTGAACGCAAAAATGAGCCTAATACTAACTGTCTTTTGATTGGGAACGAACCAATAATAAATCATATGGATAAGATGCAACTTCTGAGCCTATTATACAAGTTAATAAAATGACAAGCTTTTTCTTTAAATAGAGGAATGGAATCACTAGACCAGTGGTTCTTAACCTGGGGTACGTTAGCCCCAAGGGGTACAATACCTTAAAACCTAGGGGTACGAGACATGTGCAGTTTCTACTGTATATTTACTGATTATGTTTTGTATTTTGTACTAGTTTGTATTGGATTGGGGTAGGAAAAGAATTTCTGAGATATCAAGATGTACGGGCATTCAAAAAGGTTAAGAACCAGTGTACTAGACGTTGTATTCTGCCCATTTTCTAATCTTAATCTCCTTGTTTACAAATGTAACGTTAGGAGAACAGTCTCTGTTTCATGTTCATAAATTCATAAAGAAAGAATAAGTGAACGGTGTTTCATACAGAAAGGAGTCTTAGTTCCAAAACTAGTCAGTTGAGCCAATTTATATGAGAGAGGACTATGGATGGGTTACTTTATCTTAGTGCGACATTATGTACATTAGGTCAGACAACAAGACAAAGACCTTGTTTTCGTGTTATTATATGGATAAGGCTTCCATATATATATATATATATATATTATATATATATATATATATAATATAGATATATATATTATATATATCATATATATATATATGCAGAAACCAGGTACTATGTCGTACCTCTAAGTAAATGGGGATACAATCCACAATGAAGTAAATTCCTCTTGTAGTTTAAAATATATAGTTCTTGTATAGGATTAGAGCTTTCGACCATCAACTGTGGTCTTGTTCACTAAAGTGTGATATGTCACCTCAAGGAACTAACAAGTAAGAGAACAAACATTTGAAAAAACAACGGTTAGGTAACAGCTAGTTCATACTAAGAATGATCAGGCGGTTGAGCCCCATCGTTCTTTCCAGAATTCGTCTTGATCTTCGTGGGGGAATTTGTTTTCTATTGTCAACTGCTTGTTCTATGGTGGTTGGGTGGTTTGTGGAGAAATGACCTGAGTGGAGTAAACAACAGGAGAGAAGCAGCATCGTTATTGGCACATATATTTCTAAAGTTTGAAATTTCCCTTTCCTACATATCTCTTCACAAATAGCTGTATTTTCTGTAATGCCAGTATTTCCTGCAAAAGGTCTCGTTTAATGAAATTAACGCCCCTTCTACTACTCGTCTCAAAGTCCGGTCGTTACATGCAAAAACAACCTTGGTACCTTTAAAATTTATTGCGTGGTTTTTCTCCCATGTATGTTGCGCAATTGCACTGTATGAACTTTCCCCTTCTGCAAGCCGCAACGTGTTTCTTCCTTCTCTTATCAATGGATGGAACGTCCGCTTCTACACGTAACATTCATTGCAATCACTACAAGGTATACATATACTCCTACATTCTCTCTATTACCCGCCGGGTTATTTTTAATGAGTTTCTTCTTGATTGTACTGTTGTACTGAAAAACTACGTTTGAAGCCGTTCTTTTTTCCGTTTAAGCTGCCTAGAAAATTTATTAAGTTCTCTATTATAAGGAAGAGCAAGAGATGCCTTAAAATCTGCCTTTTTCAGTTATATCATGAGGGCGGTAAACATCGATCTAGTTTTAGATAGAGACTGTAGTATATAAAACTTTGGGTAACACAGTTTTGTAAAACTATCTACCAAGAAATTTATTTCGGCGTCAATGAACTGGGATCACATATTCGGTATGCTCGAAAAAACAAATGGTTAAAAACGTTGTGCTTTACTTTCGGTTCATGATATGAAAAGTAATGAATATCAGGTGTTTGTGTGGGTGTTTCTTCCTATACACGCTGAATTTAAAGTCACTACTCACTGTCGTGTCTCTATGAACTACCATATCTAGAAAGGGAAGCCTATTTTCCATTTCCTTTTCCACTGTAAATTAATAGAGGGCAAAAAACCATTGAGCAACTCTAAAAACCTACGAAAGGCTTCCTCGCCGTGTCTATAAACAATAAAAACATCATCTACATACCTAACCCAAATTTTCAGGCTTGATGTCTTCCGGTAGTGTGTCAACGTAAACCTTTTCGAAAAATTCCATACATAAGTTAGCCAATATAGGGGAGAGGGGTGAGCCATCGAGACCCCGGATTTTTTGTTGATAGAACGAACCATTAAACTCAAAAATTGTAGATTCAACGCAAATGTTAATCAAATGACAAAATTTATCTATGTGCATAGGTGGCTTGAAAATATACTGAGGCTAATTTCTTGAAGTTGTCGAGCACGAAACTCAGTGGTACATTCGTGAATAAAGAAACTATATCTAGATGTACATAGTACCTATATAATTCTTTTCCTTAATTTTGATCCATAAAATCCATACTGTGCTTAATGTGAGATTTCGAAATTGTCCCTATTAATTTCCCCAAAACATCCACTAACCATGATGACAGATCCGACTGAGGATTGTTGCAGCTAGCGACAATGGGCCTTAAAGGACACCCCTCCTTGTGAATCTTGGGAGTTCCGTAAAAATAACTAAAAGACGGCAGTTTTCTCGCTAGCTTACTCAGGACTATATTTCTGGTTTCTTTTTCCACCACCACTGCTAACTATGGCTTTTATTTTCTTGTTAAATTCAGACTGCAATCGCTATGCAAGGGGGATTTGTTACTTTTAGGTATGTGTTACTATCGTTTAAGAGGCCTGTGTGCCTTGATCAGGTAATCGTTCTTATTCATAACCACTACACAGCCATCCTTTGGTCTGCTTTTAAGATTTTAATACTTGAATTCTTCTTCAATCTATTCTAATGCCAAGTTGAAACGTCGTGGGTAAAATGATCTACCTTCTTACTCAAAAAAAACTATGAAGCAGTTGACAATAGAAACATTCCCCCACGAAGATCAAGACGAATTCTGGAAAGAACGAGGGCTCAACCGCCTGATCATTCATAATATGAACTAGCTGTTACCTAACCGTTGTTTTTTTGTTTCAAATGTTTGTGACTCTTACTTGTTAGTTCCTTGAGGTGACATATCACACTTTAGTGAACAAGACCACAGTTGATGGTCGAAAGCTCTAATCCTATACAGAAACTATATATTTAACTACAAGAGGAATTTACTTCATTGTGGATTGTATCCCCTATACTATATATATAATATATATATATCATATATATATATATATAGATATTATATTATATATATATTACCACATATACATATACATATATATATATTATATATATATATATATATATATATATAATATATATATATACTGCTTATAGTTACCTTTTTCAACGTTGTGCAAAGGGATTTGCGTATATATATTTGCATGAGATCATTTAAGTTTGTACAACATCGACAACTGTTGTCGATAACTGTGGTAGGTGTTGATGAGCGTTTTAGTTCAGCGATGCCCGCAATTTATCGAAGAATCCAGGTCATACGGAAGTCATTTTAGAGTTGGATGTATTGCCGAATACAAATGAATTCCGGGTTACATGAATTCAGACTACAAATGGTTTTCAATGTTGCATGAAGTATGGATTACTGCAGCCATATATGGCAGGTGTCGTTTGGTCAGCGCAGATTGATTCATTACAAAATAAATGAACAGATTTATTTACGTATTTCGTATTTATTGCGGCATGAAACCAACAAATATGGATTTAAAATTGTTTGTTTTAATTAAAATAGATATAAGAGAGAGAACAATGGTTTTGTGAATCTTCACAGAACATGCCTTTTTTTTTTTACCTGTATCTAATAATTCATAAAACTGACAACGATAGCACCATAAAGGTAGATTCTGAAGATTATACGAAATGTTTCTCCACTGTTTCTGTAGATAATGCAATGCAAGTATTGTGGTTTTTTTTCCTATTCACGTAAGGTAAGGAGAGGTAGGAGGGCAAGGGGATTCCAGTTTCACCTGTTATGCAGTTACTAGTTCCTCGCTGGACGTGCTAGTCTACCGATTCCATAGTCCCAAGTTGGATTTCCCGCCAGTTCTCTTTTTAATTTTGGTTCGGATTCCACAAAAGAACCGTAGACCCCGTTGCTAGGTAACCAATTGGTTCCTAGCCACGTCAAAATATCTAATCCTTCGGGCCAGCCTTAGGAAAGCTGTTCATCAGCTCAGTGGTCTGGTTGAACTAAGACATACATATGCAAATACTTCTCAGGTTGAAGGTTGTGGTTGTACAGCCACATCAGCTCCCCATATGCAATGCTATTAGGATAGTCACGAAGACGAGAGGACTTTTCTGATTATTTATATTACTTATAGTTTTAAGTTCTTTCCTATATTAACTTTATTTAACAGAGGAAACACACAACATTTAAGGAAATCCAGAAACTTTGTTCAATTTCATTTTAACTGACTGATTCTGTAGGGGGTTGTGCCGTCAGTGCATCTTATGCGGTGCACTGTAGGCATTACTTAAGATTCTTTTCCGCATCCTTTCGGACCCTAGATGCAACCCCTTTCGTTCCTTTCATATTCTCTTTCTTCCATCTGGTATTCTACCCTCTCCTAACAATTGATCCATAGGGCAACTGGAAGGTTTTCCTCCTGTTACACCTTTCAAACCTTTTATTGTCACTTTCTGTTCCAGTGTTGAATGGCCTCATAGGTCCCAGTGTTCGGCCTTTGGCCTAAATTTTAGATTCAGTTCAATTTAATGACTGGTAATATTCTAGGTGTTCCTAAGAAAGAAGAACGGTTTTCATTTAAAGGCTCAAAGGAATTTATTATTCCAATGTTCAAGGAAGAAATTTAATAACTTCGAGGCAGAGCTGTCCAAGAATATGTTTACGGGAGGTACCAAATATTACGTGACACCTTGAGGAACATTTTCTGCTTCTTTTATCTCATAGTTGCAAGAACATGCACTGCAATTTTACAGTTCTTCTAATACCACTGTTTCTCTAGTGAAGGTGACAAATTTTTATTAGAAAACTTATTTCAATACTATCAACCGCCGATCCCATTCTCTACCTTCGGATTGTTTCAAGTTCAAAGTTCTACTCTCTTTTTTTTCCGTGTCCGCCACCAAACCAATAATCGTTGCAAAATTATGTTTTAAGTTCAACAACTGAGACTTGACAGGTAGGAAGGAATAAAGAATTTTGGCCCAAGGCCAAGCACTGGGATCTGGGAGATCATTCAAAGTTGAAAGGAAAATTGATAGAGAAGGTAAACTTTGCGATTGCACGATGAGACAATTATTAAGAGACTGTGGAAAATAAGTTGGAAGAAAGAGAATATGAAAAGAGATACAGTAAAAGAAATGAAAGAGGTTGCAGCTTGGGACCAAGGGGACGTTGCAAAGAGCCTTTAAGTCATGCCTACAGTGCACCCATTTTGGAGACTCGAAAAGATATTTCTCTTTGCAAAAATGTAAATGTCATTATCGACAATACTCTTTTCAGCCATGTCAGTTTTGTATATCGGTGAAAGAGCTTTCCTGGCTGACAAACGAACTGTTTATGAATTTTGAAAGTTAAACTTCTGTAGCTTTGGTAAATAATAATTTCCTAAATGCCGTTATCATTTAAGGATTGGTTATTGTCCTTAAAAAGTGAGATAAAGCTTTAGGATATAGTATCAGTTATCTTTTTCCTTTTTCGTGACATTTCTCACGAATTTTTTATTTGTCTTTGTTAACCACATACTCTGCCATTATTATTAACAGAATATGATTCTACACAATTGTCTTCGCTAAGCATTGACTCTGACAGCTAGATGTTACCAAAGATGAAAGAACTAAAGACGTCTTCGTCCTGATAGCTCATATGTGACAACATAAGCTAAAACAGCAATGAGGTATTTCAGATATTGAAGCGAAGCGAAGAACTCATGGTTCTTGGTCAGGGTCAATGAACTTGGCTTCAAGTCATTATTATACCTCAGACCTCGATTTTTTTAAACAAGAAATAGAGGTAAGCTTAACCTGCTGAATGGAGCGTTTTCTTTCTAATAAGCCTTCAGAAGTAAAGCTTTGTTTATTGTTGCTGTTGGTGTTTAGTGAATGCTCTCCTTGGTGTCTGAGTAAATATTTACGTTTTACTATTATGTATTTTAACCCAATCCATCAAAACTTTGATATTATCCTCTATGACAAACTTCCGAGGGAGACCAGTGGAGTCCGGATTAGGTTCAGTTACAATGCATTTTCAAAGGACAGAGATATAGGTGTAGAAATGTAATTTTAGTTGAAATCAACTCCTTAGGAAGTCCATCATAACCTACGTGTTTTCCTTTTCCTAATTTTATTAGTTATTTCTTCCACCTCATAAACAGAAAAACGTCGAGAAGCACACTGAAGGTTTCCTCAGCTCCTGATGTATAAAACAAATTTTCGCCGAATTTCCCACAAAAACTTTCTGAACAACGTTGACTTTCTTCCTCTTGCATATCTTCCCTCCTATGACATGCCCTAACTTAATGGCTTTGTGAATGTCGTCGGCCCGTACTCTTTAAAAAAATAAAAAATAAAAAACACTTGTGAGGATCAAATACACTAAAATAAGACAACCCTCTTCACCTTTGGCAAGAGGTAATAGTTTTACTGCGTGAGGTTCAGATACCCAGTTTTAAGAAAATTGGCTTTTAAATGCTATTTCATGAATGTTAGCAAAACATTCAAAAATTAATTTATTCTTATCGTAGCAGACAGAAAGACCCGCACATTCATAAAAATAAAATTAGAAAGCAGGGAAACACTTGAGCTTTGGGATTCGTTTCCACCTCGTCTTCCCTAACAAAAAAAAAAAATCGCAAAATGGATTTGCAAAATTACCGTAGTTGCTACTCTCCGCTTTTCATTCTTCCTTCTCTTCGCCTTTCCCATCCTATTCCTGAATCGTGGCACAGGCATGCAAATGTTTGCTCTGTTGAGAAGTAACTTCCATTCACGAAGTTTACCGCGTTTGCCATTTGCTGATAGGTGCTACTGTGCCATTATATGAATTCTGTGAAGCTGTTCATGGCCCATCTCTCGCTTACTTTTTCTCTCTCCTTCTCTCTCTCTCGCACACACACACGCACACACACACTAACATATGACAAAATATTTTGTTGCAAGAGTTCAGTTTTACACTTACAACTTCTCTTATATCTATAACCTCACGCCTGCATACACATACACGCACACGCGGGCACTTTTATTTCTGTGCGCTACTCATTTCCAATGAAAGTAGCTTCATGAACGTAAATTACATTACTTGATTTATTGAAAAAGATATCGGCGCAGTATATTTCAACTATACACTATTCACAGTGGCTTAATATCCTCTCCATCGTACTTTTTATCTTATTAGTGTTACGAAGTTATGATAAAAAGGAAAGAACATGAAAAGTTCATTAATCGCAGTGGGGTGCAAATATTCTTAACGACATTTAGTACAAATTTATTTTTACTCTTACGAGTCTGGAAAGTTCCAGCCACGTCAAATTCAACTCAAATTTAAAAAGTTTATTGATATACATCAAATGGAGTGTAGCAGCATGCTTTTATACCCACCTAAACAATTCAAAAGATTCCAGGCATAATAGATAAATAAATAAATAAATAAATAAATAAATAAATAAATAAATAAATAAATAAATAAATAAATAAATAAATAAATAATAAAAAAACAGAAATGAAAAGTAAGTATTTTACTTGAGAAGAATTTTAACCCAATTTATACAAAAGCAAATGCCAAGCTATATTGTCCAGCCAAGTCTACATAAACGAATAGATTCAGTTCCTGAAACGGTTACACATTTTACATTGCGATATTTATATATTAAATATCTCATATAAAGGATGAGGTATTTCCCCCAATCTGTTCCACTATAATAGTACTCGTGTTTTCCATTTTTACTTCATTAGCGTCGTTGCATTTTTACGTAATTGCTCAAATTACGCGTAATGTAATTAAATGGAACAAGTGGTCGCTATCAAGGCTTGGTCGCTATTAAGGGGGAACTCGGGATTTTCGTTTCCTTCAAATGTTTCCTTTTATTATTTGCTATGTTTTCTTTCGATTATATTCTGTTCTCTCTCTCTCTCTCTCTCTCTCTCTCTCACACACACACACACACACACACACACACACACCCACACAATTGATCAATCAGTATCTACGTCTATCAGTGATTTGAAAATAAATTTATATTATTTATCATTTTAGTCTTGCTTTTGCCCAAGACACCAGCTTTCGTCGAGGTTGACTAGTGTCCCGATGTTGCCAAGGTCTCCCGATGTTTCAAGTTTATTATTGTTTTTAACCAACATATCAGATTTACATGCACCAAAGAAGTTGAGTTTTCTGTACTGCGTATAATCAAGGCCACCGAAAATAGATTTATTTTCCGGTGGTCTTGGTATAATGCTGTATGAGCCGCGACCCATCAAACTTTAACTTTGGGCCGGCGGTGGCTTGTCCTTTATCGTTGCCAGAGCACAATCATGGCTAATTTTAACCTTAAAATCAAAACTACTGAAGCTAGATGGCTCCTTGGTATCTTTAATTACTGGAGGGTGGATGGTCAACATATCAATTTGCAGCCCTCTAGCCTCAGTAGCGTTTAAGATCTAATGGCGGACAGAAAAAGTGAGGACTGACAGACAAAGTCGTCTAAAAATTATTCTTTTCCATAAAATTGATAATTACATAGTTTTTTCCTGTGTCCATGCAAAATAGATAAAAAATAATATAGCCTACGATGATAAATTTTACGCTGCTATTAAGTAAAATGCATAAAAGTTTAGTTAAATTTACCAATGTTAATTTTAAGAATACGAAATTGTAGAAATTTTTTTGAATACAAATAAGAATCGTACAATGGAGGAATGTTTCAGTTTTCGTCCTGTTATTCTTCTATCGTTGTGATGGAAGTTTCTTTCTTTCTTTCTTTCTTTTTTCTTTTTTTTTCTTTTTTTTTTTAAACATCCATTGAGGCTTTTCACCCGAGCTTACATGCATAGGTGGATATCAACAGCAATATAAAGGTGGGTACACACGTGAGAGCCGAACCTTGTATGTGTAACCAAGTTACGCATATACGGATACAAGGTGTCAAAATGTTGAGGACGAACCGTAACCACATTAAACACGTAACTTCATTACAATCCACTGCGATCATCAGTTTGTCTCTGTCCGGGTTGTTTACCGACGATGGCCACCATGCAAGTAGCAGCTGCCCCCGTAAATTTATACACATTATTTAACGAAGATGAAGCGAAATAAAAGAAGATGGTGGCAATCAAGGTTATATACTAGAAGGGTAGAATACAGTGGTCGGGAATTACTCGCTGACATGAGAATCCAAGAAGTTTCTGGCCACAGTGAAGTCTTTTCTTCGTAATAACTAATAAATAGAAGGACCTCCTCCTCACTCCAATCAGCCATGGTAGACATATACGTACTGACTGATCAAAACAGGGGACTCTACTATGGACGGCCTTGTTCATAGTCGGTGTTCAATACAAGGTTCGGTTCGCATGTGTGTACCCACCTGTGACGATACCACGGTTGGGAATAACGGAAAAAAGTCAGCAAAATAGGAAGACTAAGACTTCAAGGACTTTACATAACAAGCTAAAGCATTGGATCAATGGATCTTCATTCTGGACAAAAGCAAGTCATAAATTGGGAGTTTAAAGACGAATAAAAAGTCCTTTTACATACTTACATGCATACATAAACACGCATATATATATATATATATATATATATATATATATATATATATATATATATATATATAT
>NC_087210.1:12884515-12904515 GCF_015104395.2 Macrobrachium nipponense | reverse complement strand
AAAACTCTCTCTCTCTCTCTCCACACACACGCCACACACACACAGACACACACACACACACCCACACATATATATATATAATATATATCTATATATATATATATATATATATATAATGTATATCATACATACATACATTTATGTAAACATATACCGAAATTACCTCACCGACATAATAATACAGAAAGTAATGCGAAAGAAGGTTAGGATTATACCTCTATTAGAATTATTTCAACGATAAAAAAACAACAAATACACAGAATAACCTTATCGTTGTTTTCAATGAGAATCATTAGTGAAATCATACAAAAAATGAGAGTGAGAATTTCTGTATCAAACTGCGTGGTTATTGAAGATCTCATCATAAACTATATATATATATAGTATATATATATATATATATATATATATATATTATATATATATATATATATATATATTATGTTTATGATGAGATAAATAAATATATATATATATATATATATATATATATATATATATATATATATATATGTAGTATATATATATATATATATATATATGATATATAAAAGATATATATTTATAATCAGTTTGATGAATCAAAGGAACACCCATCTTCAAAACTAATGATAAGATTATGTTTGTGGCATTACAATGAAGGCATTTTTTTAATGCAATCTGCAATAAGAATACCGGATTTGATTAATGGAAAAGGGATGCACAAAATGTAAAAGACGAGAGAGAGAGAGAGAGAGAGAGAGAGAGAGAAGAGAGAGAGAGAGAGATTAGAGAGAGAGAATTATATATCAGTGACCGTCAACGATTCTCCATAGAACTAAACTGCTTGTATATGTAGGGTATTCGTTACTACAACGGAAAATTTATCTCGCAATATTTCACATCAACGTCAATTGCAGGGGCAGTCTCCTATGGGAGCGCTTTTTTAATAATATTAGTTATCTAACTATAATGGAGCTGCTTTTTTTACACAGTGTTAATAGATTTAAAAAATAAGTTAAAATTGAAATAACTTACTTCTTTCGAAATAAAGTTGGATACACTGAAATCTGGGCGATCTTTAATAATCATGGATATAAACATTTTTTCGCCTGCTAATTCTATGCCCCAGGGGGACATTTGTTTTCCCTTTGGAAGTCTAGCAGATACGAGTTCCAGTGTCACAACAGGTTGATAGTTAAATAAAATCCCAAGGACGAGAGTCAAAGCTTCCTACAACATTATGGTATTAGGTACGGTAAATCATATCATGGTTACATTAGCAAAACAGTCACCTTTTTACAATAGGGTAAATAGAGGCATTAGAATAAATCAGTTATAATCAGATGACATATAAAAGATGTTCCAATTTAAACCCTGATAATTAAAATTTTGTTATAGAATGACATGGCTACTCGGGTCTTGATTCCTGAACCTTGTGTAATACAGAAGACATAGCCTGAAACTACCCTTATACCACATAACCCCAGGTTTCTCTAAAATTCATATCTTAACGTACTTCAAGCTCTGAAATATATGTTTAAATATCATACAAACGCTGTTATACAACTCACACAATAACACCATGAATTTTTCTTAAAAATAATTTTTGTCCAAACATTTTCTCTCTCTCTCTCTCTCTCTCTCTCCTCTCTCTCTCTCTCTCATACTCTAGATCATTGTCGAAGGCAGCAATTCGTATCTTGATCACTTCGTGAGATACGCTAAAAAAATCTGCCATCGTGAGATACGCTAAAAAATCTGCCATCCAATAGATGGCAGAACATACACGTCTTAATGAGCGCAGTTCAAGGCTGAATTATGGAATGACCTGTTAGTGGAATGGGTGGCATGTATCAGTGACCGGGCGACTGAGGGCAAATTGAAGGCGCATGATATATATTGATATATATGGGTCGAGCAGTTAGGGAAACAGAAGCTGAATGTCAACAAGTAAAAAAATGAGCCGAAATCTTCGGCGCAATCGCATTTTTCTGTACATATTTAATGCTGTATGAGCCCCGGCCAGTGAAACTTTCAGCCGCGACCCGATGGTGGCCTGTCCTATACCATTGCCAGACGCACTGTCATGGTTAACTTCAACCTTGAATAAAATTAAATTTAATGTGGCTAGAGAGCTGTAATATGGTATGTTGATGATTGGAGGGTGGATGATGCACACAATCTGCAAATTCTCTAGCCTCAGTAGTAAGTTTTAAGATCTGAGGGCGAACAGAAAAAGTGCGGACGGACAGACAAAGCCATCTCAAAAATTGGTATGCTATTGGGGCTGCACCACAAATGCTGATAAGGAGAAAGAGAACATAAGTAGAGTGATGCTACCTCACACTGACGCTTCCATAGTTTTTGTTATTTTCGCTTACTCGGGGAGTAAGCCTACAAACTACTTTGTTGTTGGGAGGTGGTAGGAAAGCCTAAAAAAATGTATGAAAAAGGTGTTTCACGTTGAGTTAAAGATACAGGAATTTGAGGATGGGATATTTATGATTTATTTATTTGAATGAAAATGTAAAAAATTAATAATGTGCATATTAAACAGTACAGAAAAATTATTCCTGATAAAATATATATATTTTTTTTTTTCGTTGGTGACACAACGAGTTATCTGTCCGTGTATTTTAGCGTTCTAATTTATTTGATGTACTGAATTAAGAAGCTATATTCTGTTCAGTTATTTTATTATTCAGTTATTTCCATTACGATATAACATTGACGTGATACTTCATACTTAAAATTACCCACCCACGCATCCTCGAAATAAAGAATTAAATTTCTGTGTGACGATTGTTGACAATGATAACGTTACCGAGAGTGGCAATCAATTTATTTTATTTTTAAGTAACGAGTTATTTCTTCTAATGTTTCACTGACGCTCACCTCTCTCTCTCTCTCTCTCTCTCTCTCTCTCGTCTCTCTCTCTCTCTCTCTCTCTCAGAAAGCACGGAATGAGAAGCATTGATGGCGTGAAGTGATTTTCTGAATGTGATGGAATCTCAAATGGATTTTATTTCTTTGACGTGGGTAAAGCAAGAGAGAGAGAGAAACAAAGAAAGAAACAAAGAGAGAGAGAGAGAGAGAGAGAGAGAGAGAGAGAGAGAGAGAGAGAGATGTTCCATGAATAAACCGAAATATCTGAACACTATTTGTTTGTCAGGATCCCAGTCAAACCGCTAATGAATGAATCATATTGATTTAAAAAAAAATAAAAAATAAATATAGAATCGACTGGCGTTGGCCCTTTTACCAAAATTCTGGTGTGGAGCGCGAAAGGGGGAGGGATGGAGGGAGAGAGGGAGGGTTGGTAGGGAGCTGATCTCCTCAAAATTATAAAATCAAGAAGAGGATAATAAGCCTTTTTAAACGCATAGTCTTTCAAGTCTAGGGTGGCTTGTAAGGAGACAGATAGATTGTAAACGAAAAAAAAAAAAAAAAACAAAAAAAAAAAAAAATGAAGAATAACGAGTATTGAAGGAAACTGGCATAGGGAGGTAACGATCAAAGAGGCTTTCGTTCGCATAGCTCTGGACCAAGAAGGAACTAGAGAGAGAATGAGTGCTCAAATGTTTCCCGCCTTCAACTTAATCAGTTATACAATTCTAATATCCAATTGGAGCATTTTTACCTTAAATCAAAGTAATTTGTCATTATCTGCTTTCATCGCTCTCAAACTTGTTAATTCCACAAGGCCGGAAGAAGGCAGAAGGCATTTCGCCTCCCGGGGACAACAACGAGCAACAATAAGACTTTAACCGAGAGAGAGAGAGAGAGAGAGAGAGAGAGAGAGAGAGAGAGAGCGCATGCACGAGACCGCAAATGATATTGGATTCCACCCTCAGCATCCGAACAGCCCCATCGCCACAGCTACTCAGGCACGACTGCTCAATACGAAACCTTTTTTTTCTAATTTCTCATTCTTACCTCTGCCGATCTCGATTTAATATCTGAGGCTGGACGGGCACTGCTCCGACTTAAAATTATTAATTCTGTTTCTAGCAACTAAAAATACTCTTCGTCTCACTCTCTCCAATAGTTTAATAAAAACATTTATATCACATACGAGTATTCAGTCGATTTTTCACTTCGTTTTCGAAAAATGACATTACTGGATAAAACAATTTTGTTTTAACAATAGCAGTGAATTTTATTCATGTTAGGGCATAACGAATTAAACGCGTTTATACATTCATTCTCATCATCACTTATGTAAACGTAAGAATTTTCTTTGCTATGTACTACGTTAGGTTGTTTGTGATTTCATCCCAATACGCATTAAACATAAGTTTAACTTGGAAACTTTCCCTTATGTGATCTTATCGCATTTCTCTCAACGAAACTAAATCTTAAACTGAAGAAACGCGTCCTTTATGACAACAAGCACATTACTGACACGGGCCTCTTATTACCCGAGAGGCGGATGTTCGACTAATCTTCACTTATAACAACCCACACAGGAACCACCCTGTGACCGTCAGAGCCATTCCAGCCCTTCTATGACGACCTAATGACATCGTTATACCTCATGACTTCCCTCCTTTCCTCCATTAAAATACCATTAATCATGAAATCACAGAAGGAACTGGATAAATATAAGCTTTACGTTTTACTTTACTCTTTTAGTCTTATCTCCTACAACTCTTATTGGATAGGTAACCAAAGGAAAATCACCACCATAAGATAAAAAGTGACATAACTTTCATACTTAAAGAAAGGAAATAAAGAACACAGTAATTAGTCCATTTCATCTTACAACTTGGTCTCAGCCTCTATAACCCCGGAAGGAGATAAGACATCTCTATTAGATGTGGCTGAGACTGTAATCAATTGAACGGAACGAAGTGATCCTTTGAACCTGCTTGACTCTGAGAGGGAGAAAGTCTTTGATGATACTATGAATTCGGGTAAAAGAGAGAGAGAGAGAGAGAGAGAGAGAGAGAGAGAGAGAGAGAGAGAGAGAGAGAGAGAGGTTCTGAAGATTTATTGAAACAGGAGCAGCTCTAAGCTCTATCGTACTTAATTTAAATGTCTTCATTTGGGTCAAACTTCCTTTTCTATCATCACAAAAAATCTGGAATAAGGGAATACGTTGACAGCTTCTTATATGAAGCCCAAACACACGCACATGCACATATACATCACAAACACAACACCACCCATACAAACAATGATTTGAACGCCACTGTCTTCAATATCTTTACAATTTGCTCACGAGTTTGGGGATTGACATAAAAGGGAACATTTGGTTAATTTATGGTACAAGTGTAACTGAAAACAAACAAAAATGTGTAGTTAGACAGTTTCTCATGATGGAAAACTGATATCGGTCCCCTTGTACAAGGTTCATCATTTTTCGAAGATACTTTCTGAAGCCTAGGTCCCAGTTTCCAAATTTTCCATACCGGATAATCCGGAGAGTACGAGATTATAAACATGTATGAGCGCCGCCATCCTTGAACAAAAAATGCTCCCGAATCCTAATATGTACTAATAAAAGAAAAAAATATGTACTGGTATTACACACTCACCAAGTGTGCTTGGTAAGGTAAATACTTTTATTGGGCTTAATAGAGGAAACAATGTAAACAATGATTTAAGAGATCAATAGTGAGTACTGAGGTGAATGGAATAAATTGTAACACCGATATCTATTCTATACTGTTTTTATTGTATATAAAAATTTTAACTATTCTACCTTGTTGTATATTTTGATTATCCCATGTAAGCTTCTGCACTTTTCACATAACATCCCTCATAGTAAGACCGCCAAATATGCCAGCGTGTATAGCCAAAGTAATAAGGACAAATCAATGCCAGTGTGTATAGGTGTGTATAGCCAAAATTAGCAAGGACAAATCTGCCAAATATAAAAAGACAGTAAACTCATTAAAGTTGGGGTTTCAGAGGTAAAACTCGTGATTAACGATTTAGAAGACTTGATAAAAAGCCGCGAGCAGTCAAAGGGAAAGCAGTAGTCTATAGCATGTCCTCGTTTTCTTCCCAGATTTGATTTCGAATTCTCTTCCCCTTCCAACATTAATAAGCTGACAAATCCACGTTCTTGTCATTACCTCTTCCCATTAATTTTCAATAAGTACATTGTAAGAAGTAACGATGCAAATGGCTGTATGAAATTTTGTCGGAGAGCAGATGAAATATTTTTCCTTTGAAACCAAACTGCACATAAAATAAGAAAAAAGTATAATAAATTTGAAAACTATGCCGCGAAGACGTTTTAACCCAGTCTCAGTAAACCTCACATTCCCAATTAAACAATCTGCTAATTACTGTATAATATATATTGAAGTTATATGGAGTTTCCAGAATATGAGACTTCTCATTACAGAGAGAGAGAGAGAGAGAGAGAGAGAGAGAGAGAGAGAGAGAGATCCCCTAAGTTTTGTATTTTATTAGAAAAACCTGAAGTCCTTCTTTAGATCCTCAAACGCGAACCCTCAGGCATCGAATCTTCTATCCGAAGCTGCTGCCCTTTGAAATTAAGTTTCAGGAACACTAGTCAATATTGGACAGATGGTTCTTTCAGCCAGAAGGAAAAGACAAGAGATTCAGGTGGAGGGAAATACTAGAGGAACATGTCTAGGAAACCGGATATTGTGAGGTGAAGTTTAGTGACTGTAGAATTTGCAGCAAAAGATTGTATACTAATTTCAAAATGCAACAACAAAATATAATAGTTTGAGTAAGGGTAATTACATGCCATTCTAGATCTTGCTTGATATGAGAGAGAGAGAGAGATAGTTATTTTGAAATATGGAATGTCAAAAAGTTTCTAATATCTGTGCGACATTTACCTTAGTATTTAGGCAAGCATTCTTACTATTTAGCAAGCATTCTGTTAGGAATAAAAAAAAAAAGCTGTTTATCCCCATTCATTAATATAGCCTGCCTAGGTTTTTAAGAACGTAAAGATTTTAATCGCGAGGAGAGAGAGAAAAAATCACATCAAAATATGTACACCCCTCAAAGGTTTAATTACAAGAGATGTTTTTCTTAAATAGGAATTTAAGATAAATTCCATATCAGTATATAAAGATCATAATCAATATTTCAATTACTATGCTTTTTTCGTACTTATTGCAAGAAGACGCATGAAAACAATGACAAATGAATGATTAAGGTCGAATATAAGATGAATATTAATCGATATATTGAATAGGATTAAAAGTGAGGATTTGTTAGCTAATCATAAACGTTCAGTACGATCAAAGCAATGATTCTTCGAACTAAACCAGAGTATCAGCAAACCCAAATAGGAAGTTCGACTACATTATTCTTCTATTATTGATTTATTTTTGCATAGAATTAAATTTCATTTCCTTCATCATAATATTCAACCGATTTTTTTTTTTAAAGTATTTTTCTTGTTCCCACCTTTGCATGATGTCCATGTAGGTTATTCAAGTGCAGTTTTGCCTATTTTGTTTTCTTTGGATTCTTCCGCCTTCATATCTTGCCTTTTTGAATATGTTATTAACAAAAGATATATTTGAATCTGAAGCCTAAGTCTACTGTTGTGGTGTTCAAATATCTACACAAAACGTTTTTGGTAGATCAATATAAAAGAATAATACGGGAATTTCCTTTACAACCCTTCTCACGAAACTGACGAAAAAGCAATATCACGGAAGCTCACTGCTTCAAGAAATATATTTTAGAAATAGCGACCATTTGTGATTGTCTCTGTGAGGATCAGCTAGGACGCGAGTTGGTACATATTTCCCCAGATTATATTTCGACTTCGCGCTCAGCTCCCACGCCAAATGAAAAAGAATTCCATGAATAGTCGCTATTTTCACAAATTAATAATTTCGAGAAATGAAAACACGATAAGAATGTCTATATGTATACATAGTACTTCTAATCATGTGAGAGAGAGAGAGAGAGAGAGAGAGAGAAGAGAGAGAGAGATAAGCGTTTTTAATCTTTTTTTATATTTTTATGAACTTGTATATATTTTCCGCATCCCCGGTCAACTTTACCTTTCGTTCTTTACTCTTCTTCCCTCTCACTCCTTTCTCTTATGGTCACAACTCATTAACGTCGACTGCCTACAGGTACAAAATTCATGAATTCACCCAACAAAGACACAATGTTTTTTTTTCAGGAATGGGAGACGACGTCATTCTTAAGAATGAGTCAAGTGTGCTACCTACTGTTTATCCACAAGAATAAATTCCCCACCTATCTATTTATCTATCAAGAGAAAACTTGTGCTGCCCTTAAAAAAAAAAAAAAAAAAAAAAAAAACCAAAAAAAAAAAAAAAAAAAAAAAAAAAGGGACGAGATATGTGAAATTACAAAAAAAAAAATGCCCCGAAGTTTCTCCGGCGCAAATCGAGTTTTATGTACAGCGTATAATGTTAAATGAAACTCTCAGCCGCGGCACATAAGTTACAAAGGGAATGGGGAGGGGATTGGGTGAAAGAGGAAGGGGTCTGGGTTTAAATTCTGCCCTGTTTATAAGTTGGGTGAAATGATGGCCACCAGCCAAATTTTGTCTAGTTCAGTCAAGCGGTTCGGATTTCTATAGCGCACAACATGCTAACTTTAATTTTTTTTATGCATGGTATATATATCTATATATATATATATATATATATATATATATAAACCTAGCCACCTGGGGGGGCAACCAAGTCCTTATGGTGCCGGTCCCAAGCCGGTATAAATAGGGAGGGTTGGTGCAGGAAGGCATCGGCTGTAAAAATCTGTGCCAAACCAAAAATGGAATGAGCCGAAATAGGAAAAGAGGTAATGCTAGGGCGTACTCCGTAAACGACGCACAGAGACATCGCCCTAACTCTGTGGTAAGGCGAGGGCTACTGCATCAGGAGCGGGTGCAGCTAAAGAAGCGAGCTCACATTGGGTTCAGAGTATGTCAGCTAAAGTGGGTTGGGTCCATGACTGGGAGAGGTAGAGAATTGGCTGACTTGATGAGAGAAAAGAAAGTAGATGTTGTGTGTGCAAGAAACGCGGTGGAAAGGAAATAAAGCTAAAGAGTTTGGAGATGGATATAAGCTATATTCTAGTGGAGCAAATAAACAAGGTAGAAATGGAGCTGGCATAGTACTGTCTATTGAACTAAAGAACTCGTAATAGAAGTTCATAGAAAGAATGACCGTATCATCAGATTGAAGATATGTTATGGAGGAGAGATTCTGAATATTATAAGCGCATATGCATCACAAGTTGGTTGCACAGAAGAAGAGAAGGGAAATTTCTGGAGAGACATGGATGGAATAATGCAAGAACTGGAAGAGCATGAGAGGGTGATAGTTGGGGCAGATTTGAATGGCCATGTCGGAAGTGAAAATGAGGCGATTGGGCAGGTGCATGGGGGCCATGGAATTGGGGTGGGGAGAGAAACCCAGAAGGAGAGAGTGTAGTGGACTTTGCTGTGTCATTCGACATGGCAATAGTAAACACATCTTTGAGAAGAAAAGGGAACGAAACACCTAATAACATTATAGGAGCGGGGGGAAGATCTCCCAGATAGACTATTTCTTGTATAAAAGGATAAATCTGGTGGAGGTCAAGAACTGCAAAGTTATTCCAGGCGACCATGTAGCCCCCCAACACAGGCTGCTATGTATGGACTTGAAGTTGAAAAGGGAAAGAAAACCAAAGCTAAAGGATAAGGAAAATTAAATGGTACGAATTACGAAGGAAGGGGATAAGAAAAGAGAGTTTAAGAGGAGCGTTTTAGAGGATATTGATATAGGGATTGAAGATGTTCAAGAATGGTGGGGCACGAAATGCAGCAGTAATAAGAAAGCATGGAAAGGAGCTGCTAGGAAGAGACAATCTGGTATCATATGGAAGAAAAGGAGAGTTGGTGGTGGGATGAAGACATTGAGAAAGTAGTAAAAGATAAGAAGGAGGCAAAGCAAAAGATGGAAGAGTCACAGTCAGTGGAAAACAGAAATAGGTACAGAGAAAAACAAGGTGGTGAAAAAGGTGGTAGCCCAAGCTAAAGCAAAGTCGTATGATGATGTGTATAATGAGCTGGGGACAAAGGAAGGATTAAAGAAGATGATCAAGCTATCAAAGGCTAGAAATAAGAGCACCAAGATATAACATATATCAAACAAATAAAGGATCAAGAGGGTGTAGTGCTTAGAAAGGAGGAAGACATTGTGAAGAGATGAAAGAATATTTCGAACAGTTTGTTAAATGAAGAAATAATAGACTAATAAGAGAGGATGGTCAAGTGAACATTGGCATGGTAATGAGGTTTTCTAGGCAAGAGGTACTAAATGCACTGAAGAAGATGAGAATGGGAAGGCAACCGGACCAGACATGATCCCGGTGGAGGCATGGAAAGCAAGGATTAGAGGATGAGGACGGAGTGGATATACTGTACGATCTTATGATAAAGATCCTTGAACAACGAAAAGATACCAAATGAGTGGCGTGGGAGTATATTGATCCCAATTTTTAAAGGGAAAGGCGATGTCCAAGAGTGTGGTAATTATAGGGGCATTAAATTGATGTCCCACACTTTGAAGATACTGGAAAGGATGATAGATGCTAGACTGAGAGAAGTACAAATAGGTAAAGAGCAGATGGGATTTATGAAGGGAAGGGGAACAACAAGATGGTATTTTCTGTCTGAGGCAAATAATGGAGAAATTCGGGGAAAGACAAAGGGACCTACATATGGTAGTCATTGACCTTGAAAAGGCTTATGACCAAGTCCCGAGACAAGAGGTATGGAGGAGCCTGAGGGAGAAGATGGTGCCAGAGAAGTATGTGCGATTGATACAAGAGATGTACCGGAATGTATTTACCAGAGTGAGGAGCAGTGTTGGGGAGACAGAAGGTTTTGAGGTGAGAGTAGGATTACACCAGGGGTCGGCTCTGAGCCCATTTATCTTTAACATAGTGATGGATGTTATAATAGAGGAAGTAAGGGAGACAGTACCATGGAACATATTGTATTGCGGATGATATTGTTCTGTGTGCAGAGAGCAGGGAAAGATCTGGAAGTGAAATTGGAAAGATGGAGACAAGTACTGGAGGACGAGATGAGAATAAGTAGATCCAAGACAGAATATATGTGTACCACCACTGAGGGGGATGATAGAGAAAGTGTTCAGCTTGGTGGAGAGCAAATAAGGAGAGTTGATAAGTTTAAGTATTTGGGATCTTTTGTTAACGCTGGAGGAAGTATGGAAGAAGAAGTAAAACATCGGTACAGGCAGGCTGGAACAACTGGAGAGCAACCTCGGGAGTTCTTTGTGACAAAAGAGTGCCGCTTAGGTTAAAAGGAAAATTTCACAAGACGGTGGTAAGAACAGCAATGCTGTATGGTACGGAAACAGCAAGGCATGAGAAAAGCAAGAGCTAAGTAAGATGGATGTGGCAGAAATGAGAATGCTTAGGTGGATGTCTGGGGTACAAGAGTGGATAGGATCAGAAATGATTACATAAGGGGGTCAACTAAGGTGGTGGAAGTATCAAAGAAAGTGCAGGAGGGAGGCTGAGATGGTATGGACACCTGTTTGAGGAGAGATGAGGACCACGCTGGGAGACATACTATGGGGGTGGAGGTGCAAGGAAGAAGAAAAAGAGGGAGACCAAGAAAGAGATGGAAGGACTGTGTGAGAGGAGACTTACATGAGAAGGGAATTGATGAGGCAGAAGCAACAAGATAGAAATAGATAAGGAAACGGCTCATCCGAAACGGCGACCCCATATAAAAATGGGAACAAGCTGGGAAGAAGAAGATAATATAGTATTATATATATATATATATATATATATATATATATATATATATATATATATATACTATATCTTCTTCTTCCCAGCTTGTTCCCATTTTTATATGGGGTCGTTTCGGATGAGCCGTTTCCATCTATTTCTATCTTTTGTCTTCTGCCTCATCAATTCCCTTCTCATGTAAGTCTCCTCACACACAGTCCTTCCATCTCTTTCTTGGTCTCCCTCTTTTTATATATATATATATATATATATATATATATATATATATATATATATATATATATATATATATATATATATATATATATATATATATATATAAATATATATATATATATATATATATATATATATATATATATATATATATATATATATATAGGGGGTGGGGGGTTTCAAAAATGGTCCGGAAAGATTTTCTGGATACCAGGGGATTAATTCTTGATGCCATTAGCCATTTCATTGAAATAAGTGCGATGGAAGGGCGAGCTTAATCTCCTTGGTATTTCTAAAGTTTAAGCTAAACAAATAAAAATAAAATGGAAACAGAGTTTCTGTTTAACGAAAATATAATCAATCCGAAGTTCGGTATGATTTTTGGGAATTTTGATTTGGAAAATATAATGAGAATTGCAAATGTCACAAAGTTCACACCCTTGAAAGTTTCTTGAAGGCTATATCTGATAGTGTTTTTTCTGAAGAAGATTTGTTTCAGGGAAAAATGGATTTTTACTAATATTTAAAGGCTTTGTTCATTGCGATTCTTATGTATCAGATTTCATAATTACAGAGCAACAAGTATGGGAGCTTAATAAATGGACACCATAAGATATTTTAGGCGACGTCTATAATTCTGGCAATCCTAAAGATCTGTATATTCACAAGCCACCGTAATCAGGCTTGTGAACTATCAAATAAAGAAGTGTTTGGGTAATATAAGTGAAAGGTGTGGCAATATCAGGAAATGTATTAAACTTTGTAAACCAAATCCAACCTCTTGTTAATAATTCTAAGTGGCCAAGTGTGTATATATATATATATATATATATATATATATAATATATATATATATATATATATATATATATATATAAAGAAATTGTACCCAAACCTCCCAACTTTTTCCTATTTATAAAATGCTGAAAATTTATTTTAAAATTTTCAAATATATTGTCACGCAGCTACCAAAAAACGATAAGCATTAATCAACATGTCTTGATGTTTGTTAATAACTATCTTACAAAAAATATAATGAGAATTGCAAATGTCACAAAGTTCACCCTTGAAAGTTTCTGAAGGCTATATCTGATAGTGTTTTTTCTGGAAGATTTGTTTCAAGGAAAAATGGATTTTTACTAATATTTAAAGGATGTTCATTGCGATTCTTATGTATCAGATTTCATAATTACAGAGCAACAAGTATGGGAGCTTAATAAATGGACACCAGTATCTACATAAGATATTTTAGGCGACGTCTATAATTCTGGCAATCCTAAAGATCTGTATATTCACAAGCCACCGTAATCAGGCTTGTGAACTATCAATAAAGAAAAAATGGGAACAAGCTTGGGAAGAAGAAGAATATATATATATATATATATATATATAATATATATATATATATTATCTATATATATATATGTCTTCTTCTTCCCAGCTTGTCCCATTTTTTATATGGGGGTCGCCGTTTCGGATGAGCCGTTTCCATCTATTTCTATCTTGTGCTTCTGCCTCATCAATTCCCTTCTCATGTAGTCTCCTCTCACACAGTCCTTCCATCTCTTTCTTGGTCTCCCTCTTTTTCTTCTTCCTTGCACCTCCACCCCATAGTAATGTCTCCCAGCGTGGTCCTCATCTCTCCTCAACAGGTGTCCATACCCATCTCAGCCTCCCCTCCTGCACTTTCTTTGATACTTCCACCACCTTAGTTGACCCCCTTATGTAGTCATTTCTGATCCTATCCCACTCTTGTTACCCAGACATCCACCTAAGCATTCTCATTTCTGCCACATCCATCTTCTTCTGCTCTGCTTTTCTCATGCTTGCTGTTTCCGTACCATACAGCATTGCTGTTCTTACCACCGTCTTGTGAAATTTTCCTTTTAAAACCTAAGCGGCACTCTTTTCACAAAGAACTCCGAGGCTGCTCTCCAGTTGTTCCAGCCTGCCTGTACCCGATGTTTTACTTCTTCTTCCATACTTCCTCCAGCGTTAACAAAAGATCCCAAATACTTAAACTTATCAACTCTCCATATTATTATATATATATATATATATATATATATATATATATATATATATGTTTGTATCATTTCATGTTCATCAGTCACGAGGCTTACAGAGCAACAGTGCAGTATAAATAATTATTTTTCGTTTGCATGATTGATAATGCAGAGAATGAGAATGAAATTTGTCAGAAGGCGATGCGGATACAAACCATGAAGCCAATAAATCAGAGCCGATTTTTTTTAGCTGTCTGTGGGTCAACATCGGAAACATTTTCCCACTGAATGGAAAAGAGGGGAAAAATAAGAAAACCAAAACCTGGTTGATATGAACCTCGATTCATGATCTGAAAGAGCCATTAGCGAAGGAATTTGGTCAGTTGATTGAGCTTCGCAGTAATCCACAGCAATAGGGGGATTTCAAAAATGGTCCGGAAAGGTTTTCTGGATACCAGGGGATTAATTCTTGATGCCATTAGCCATTTCATGGAAATAAGTGCGATGGGAAGGGCGAAGAACTTAATCTCCTTGGTATTTCTAAAGTTTAAGCTAAAACAAATAAAAATTAAATGGAAACAGAGTTTCTGTTTAAACGAAAATATAATCAATCCGAAGTTCGGTATGATTTTTGGGAATTTTGATTTGGAAAATATATGAGAATTGCAAATGTCACAAAGTTCACCCTTGAAAGTTTCTTGAAGGCTATATCTGATAGTGTTTTTTCTGAAGAAGATTTGTTTCAGGGAAAAATGGATTTTTACTAATATTTAAAGGCTGTTCATTGCGATTCTTATGTATCAGATTTCATAATTACAGAGTAACAAGTATGGGAGCTTAATAAATGGACACCATATCTACATAAGATATTTTAGGCGACGTCTATAATTCTGGCAATCCTAAAGATCTGTATATTCACAAGCCACCGTAATCAGGCTTGTGACTATCAAATAAAGAAGTGTGTTGGGTATATGTGAAAGGTGTGGCAATATCAGGAAATGTATTAAACTTTGTAAACCAAATCCAACCTCTTGTTAATAATTCTAAGTGGCCAAGTGTATATATATATATATATATATATATATATATATACTATATATATATATATATATAATATATATATATATATATATATAGTAAGAAATTGTACCAAACCTCCCAACTTTTTCCTATTTATAAAATGCTGAAAATTTATTTTAAAATTTTTCAAATATATTGTCACGCAGCTACCAAAAAAAAACGATAATGCATTAATCAACATGTCTTGATGTTTGTTAATAACTATCTTACCAAAAAAACTGTGATGACGAATTAGTCGTGATTAAGGCACAGAATCTCAAAAAATCAGTATCATCATACATGGAATAAAGATGGAACATGTTAATAATTGATCCTAAACATAGTGATGATAACGGAACGGTGTTATATGGCCCCCCCCCTTCCCCCCCCCCAAAAAAAATTAGTAACCAAATTCCCAAATTAATATTATCTCACCTAGTTAATAAACACCTATATAAACATGAATTATTTCAATAATGATCTTATCAAAACGCATAAATAGCAATTGATAATGGTGTCTAATGCATGGTGTTAATCACTGATGGATGGAAACGCATGAAAAAGATGAATAATGACAGGAAAAAGTTGTACTCACCAAAACTCAAGATGTCCTCGTCTTGTTTATTAATTCTGTAATATTTTCAGTTGTGATAAACCTTAGATAGGTCGGGCCATCAACAAGGGGGTGGTGGAGGCCAGCAATGCTTCAAAGATCACGCCAATTTTTGGTTTTGTGCTCATAGTTCGTTGTTGTAAGTCATTTTAACTTCATCACGGCGACATCGAGCCGGCTGATACCCATCAAATCTGGGTATTTTTCGTATGGCCGAATGCTAAGGCGAGACTCACAACATTACCGGTTCGGGGTATGTTTTCGGGTGTAGTGTCTTAAACAAACTGGCAGAAGTTGTGCGTGTTGATAGATCACCTGTTATTTTCCTAATGCTGCGATTCGTCCTGCTGAGGTCCTTTTTTTGTTGCTCATAAACAACTAAACTGCTTTCCCAAAATAACTTGGTTCTAACAACAGCTGTTGCATGAATAGGGAGGAAGGCAGCCTTTTTTCCAGTGTTATTTCCGTTCCTTGAAGTTATTAACTGTTTCATTGCTGACTTCTGCCTTGGATTGCTTCCTAATGATGGTGGCTTTGCGAATGCGTCTTTGAAGTATGATGTCTGCAAGTTTCAGCAGCCCCTCGGCCAGTAAGCGTGGAGACCGCTTTAATCACTTCCTTAACACCCATTCTGGAAAAACACTTTCTTGCAAGGTTACAAAGGGAGACCGACCTTCTTAGCTGTACTTTTTCTTTCTACGCTGTTTTGAAATTTTTGAAAAGAAAGCACATAGTTCGTTTGTCTCTCAGCAACATTGGCAGACCATGTTTCTCTGGTCGACGAACCCTGTTTCTTCCCGTTAGCTGTTCTGCAGTTGTTCTCAGCCTCATGAACAGAATGTTCCACATGTTAGGAAGCATGTCGGAGGTGGCACAGTCATTGGATTAAAAAATTGTGTACAAGCATGGGGCTACTAGGGAGCAAGGAGATGGGTCATCCATCACACTCTATATCACTATCATAGTAATAGGCATGCACCCACTCGTCATCTGAAATGTCACTGCCACACTGTAATCTTACTATAATGGCGTAATGTCTGCCGTCCGTCTGTCATTCAATCACGGCCAAACGGCTGGTCCGATGGGCCATGAAACTTAGCAGGTTATAGTTGGGACCACTAAGATAGTTTACAATGGAGTTTTCATCCTACCTCCCCCGACCCCCTCCGAAGGTGGTAGGGGTGAGAAGGGATTCCCTGAATCGGTGATTCTGCCGTGAAAGGCTGGTTATGCTCATAGACTTAGTTACTTTTCGAATTTTTATATACATAAATAATTCCCGTATACATATGTTTGCTAGTGGTAATGGGATCTTGTTCCATTAGTACTCGATTAGTCTTTCCTTAATCTCCCCACCCCCCCCTTCTCTTTGATATCAATGCTTTCCTCTTTACCCTCACCTTATTATTAAGTCACGCCTTGCTCAATGTTAACACTTATCACGAAGATCCATCACCTGAAAAGGCTCATAATCATCACCATCACGTTAACACGAAACCTCTTCTAATATAGTTTTACCTTTTACATAGAGGCTCCCAACACAAAGCGTTTTCTACGTTTTTGTTCTTGTAAAGTAAAAAATAAAAGAAAAGGGGGGGGGGGGGGGGGGTGGGGGGGCGCATATCTGACAAGAAATGCTTTCTGTTGAAACTACTGAGACATTTCCTCTATTATTATTATATTTTTAATAGTAAACATCATGATAAATTGCAGTTTCAGGCTATCATTAGTGCTTCGATAAAGTAAGTATGAAATTCAGTTCTAATTGACAACTGAATAAGTAGATGAATTTATTTTCTCAGGCTATCGATTTGTTTAGGTCTCGCAAAAAAAAAAAAATCTTTCTTCTTTGCTCCCAATATTTAGTTTAGGGATTTTCGACGAAAACTTCTTAGTCAAATCACCTTTTCCTCTTACAGAGCTCATTTAGAACCCCCTCCCCTCCCTATCTCCATTTTTATTAACCTACCCTTCCACATTCTCGTCCCTCAATGGCATATTACTTGCGCTCTTCTGTCCTATCACGTGACCACATAGCATGTATATGCCTTCCTGAAAACTTTTGTTTGAATATCTTCCTATATCCATCCCCTGCGTAGTCAGGCACATTATGAAAGTTATACAAAATATGTTTTTATATGTGAGCATGAAATAGTAAATAAATAGTTTGATATATATATAGCCATTCTTCCATTCTGGGTTATAATGGCCTCATGGAGATTATCTCCAGCATTCTTGTGCTACATCCGAAATGTCATACGTAAATGTCTAAAAAGAATAACCACTGATTATTTTGTTAATGTATGGCTACCGAAAAAAATGGATTAGAAAGGCAGATATGGGGCTTAAATAGACGTCATTCATCAGCACTTGCTATGCAAAGGGGAAAGTTAATGTTTGTTGCTGACGTAGATGTTAAATCTTCTCATGTTTCCTTGATATTTGTTTTTATTGATTCATTCATACTTATGATGGTAAACATGGAAATTACAGTAGATAAAAAAAGTCATTATAACAACTTACTACATAATTTTCCGTTCGATATCAACTACCTATGGTATATTGTAACACACATAAAAAAACTTTGCCGAGCCCCTGGCTCCAAGAATTGCTACAACTTGCGGTTTGATACTGCTTAGTAAGATACATCAGTGTAAAATGCCTTGTCGGTCATAAGACAAAAGCCCTTTCATTCACGAATATACTCAGGATAGAAATATATATATATATATATATATATATATATATATATATAATATATATATATATATATATATATGTATATATAATATATATATATATATATATATATATATATCTATATATATTTATATATATATATATTTCTATCCTGAGTATATTCGTGAATGAAAGGGCTTTTGCTTATGACCGACAAGGCATTTTACACTGATGTATCTTACTAAGCAGTATCAAACCGCAAGTTATAGCAATTCTTGGAGCCAGGGGCTCGGCAAAGTTTTTTTTATGTGTGTTACATATACCATAGGTAGTTGATATCGAACGGAAAATTTATGTAGTAAGTTGTTATAATGACTTTTTTTTATCTACTGTTAATTTCCATGTTTACCATCATAAGTATGAATGAATCAATAAAAACAAATATCAAGGAAACATGAGAATTTAACATCAACGTCAGCAACAAACATTAACTTTCCCTTTGTATAGCAAGTGCTGATGAATGAAGTCTATTTAAGCCCCATATCTGCCTTTTCTAAATCAAATTTTTCGGTAGTCATACATTAACAAAATAATCAGTGGTTATTCTTTTTTAAACATTTACGTATGACATTTTCGGATGTAGCACAAGAATGCTGGAGATAATCTCCATGAGGCCATTATAACCCAGAATGGAAGAATGGCATAAATCTTGTCTTTTTCCAAATGACCACAGAAGCTCCCTGTTAATATTGAGGCTTGATAGGAAGCTAAACTGGTACTTACTAATTTAGCCTCTGATCTAAAAATCGTCTAGTAACAGTAGTTTTTACTTTTTAAAGGTTTAAATGGGAATATGACCAATCTATCCAACAATTGATGCAGAATGAGTTCAGTTCCCTGATACTGTATAATTGTTGCATCAGGGTGGGGACTGTACACTCCGAAGTCAAGAGAGCGAATATTCAGATAAAGCTTAAAACAACTACTAGACTACATGAACAACAAGACTATTTACAGAGGGGATACGAAAGGACTTAGTCTAGCTACTTTTGCAATAGGCTGTGATAAAGCTGACATTTTAGAACTCAGTAGTTTTAACTAAAAACAAAAAGGCAACTGTATTTGGTATGAAGGACCTCAGGTAATTTAGCAATTCATTAGGATTAGCTGCCAGTATCGTATAAATGTCACCTCACATTGTCAGTGATTTTTGCTACCTTCAGTAATATTACTCATTTTGAGACCTTTTCCTTTATTAAATAAATTTATACCCTTAAAATTTTCATGAAAACAATCATATTCCTCCATGCGCCCCTAAGCTAAGTGAGATATGTCATTTCCTCTGAAAAGGCAGTATCTTGGAACGATCATATTTCATTGTAGAGGGTGTAGCCATAGCTAAGTAAACTGAATTTTCTATACTAGGCATTCACTTTCAATACTTTTCCCTAAACATCGTTTCTATTTTCACATTATTCCAAAATTCTATATATGCAGTAAACATTTCTCTTTCGTTTTCTCCCCTAAACCTGTCGGGAGCCTGTGAGAACAAGTAATAAAATAATAAAAGTAATAAAATAAATTATTACCTCTTAGGGTTCATTCTTTCCTTTTTAGTTTTCTGCCCATCCCCCTATGATCTTAAAATCTACTGAGGCTAGAGGGCTGCAAATTTTTTATGTTGA
>NC_087210.1:12877015-12879515 GCF_015104395.2 Macrobrachium nipponense | reverse complement strand
TAAGAAACTGGAGTTGTTCCTTATTTTAGATGACTAAATAATTACACCGAATGGCGCTGGTACCTGAATCCAATGATGGCCGCTGCGTTTAATCAAGATCTCGAACACAGGGGGAACCTGTTTACCCACCTCTGAGATGAAAGTGAATGATGATATTCCCTTGATGATATAATTTAAAGCTATCCACCGCCAGTGAGAAATGTAGTAGAGTAAGATGCTATATTGTTCATTAATACGTGGCCCCTTTTGAGGGTGTAGACTGTTTGATCATACGTAGGTATAAGAATGTTGATTCTTGTAAAACTATCAACCTATTTGTCAATTATTCTTTTTATCCCGAGAAAACTATTCTAGATAAAAAAAACTAATGATAATGATAACCATAAAGAAATTTAAGGACATGAGCTTAGCATTAATGAACAAACCGGCCTGTTTCTTTCCTGAACTGAAATGGATTGCTCAGCTTTGGAAATAACGAAGGGACCAGAGATAACACTATCAGCACCCAATGATCACAACAATCTGTCAACAGACTGAAGGGATTGAGAGAGAACGCAGAATATTATATATCGCCTCTGCTCTAACTTGAGTTATTCAAGGCTAATGTAATGTTTATTTCTTATATTTGTTTTTTCGCATTCTGCTGTTGCACTCTTCAACGGTTGCTAAATCATTGCACTTCTTAAAAAGATTGATACTATATTAAAAAGAGAAGTGAGTCAGTTTTCTCTGACTGTGTGACAAATTGCAAAAGTTTCTCAGAAATAAGAAAAAGATCATGAAAGCAAAAAGTAAAAAGGTAAAATGGAGAGAGGACAGATCCAGTTACCATTTCTTGTTACTCAAAGTTCTCCCCCCCCCCCCCCCCCCCCCCACCCCCCCAAACCCCCCCACCCTCTCCTTTTTAGACCCAGGAATTTGTTTCATCGAATGCGCAGGTAAGGGAGCATCAAAAGGTGGCGGTGAGTAAACCCCATGCGAAGAATAACTTGATATTTTTATTGTCTAACGTCACCGGCAAAAAAAAACGGATTATCAGGGACATTGTAGTCTTGTTTGGATGTGTGGCTTTTCACATACTTGAATTTTTTTTTTTTTTTTTTTTTTTTTTTTTTTTTGTTTTTTTTTTTTTTTTTTTTTTTTTTTTTTTTTTTTTTTAGGAACAATTTGAAAATATTTTGGATAAAAAAACATTTGTATTAACGAGTTCAAGCCAAAATAAGACAGTTTTTACCACTGCACTCATAATGACCATCATCATTGTATCAGAATTCATGTTGCAGAACATGCTACTAGGGCTTAGCGTCTATTAATATAGGTCAAAGGCCAAGAACTTGGACCCACTGAGGTCATTCAGCGTTGAAACGGAAATTGACATAAAATGTTTGATAGGTGGAACACGAGGAAAACCCTGGCCAGTTGTCCCATGACTCAATTGTTAGTAAGAGGGTGAAAGGAAGATGGAAGAAAGAGAATATGAAAGGAAGTATAGTAAAACAAGGAACGAAAGGGGTTGCAGCTAGGGGCCGAAGGCACGCTGCAAAGAACCTTAAGTAATGCCTACGGTGCACTGAATGAGGTGAACTGACAGCACTATCTTCCTACGGGGTTTTAAAGTTACATGGATATCTCAGCAATTTTATTCCTACGCTCATTAGCTGTCAAATAGGTCCCCCCTTTTTTTTCTTTTTTTTTCTTTTTTTTTGCTTCTTTTGAGGTAGAGGGAGGATTTAATTATATAAAGGTTATTATTATCTATGGTGCATTACTATACTGGACCGGAAATAAGCTAAAAACCACATTACTGTATTTGAGCGACTGTATTTTTCAAAATACGAAAAAGGTTAAAAAGGGAGCTCTCCCCTCACAGGTTGTTGAACGACAGTTGTGGGCGGCAGAAACTACAGAAGGCACCGATGTTAAAGGCGTTTCTTTTTTAACACCCACGAATCACCTAGTCCAGGAGTTCCCAAACTGCGGGTCATGACCCCCAAAGGGGCCATAAGCCTTTTTCTGGGGATCATGGAGGATCCAAGATTTTGAGGAAATTTTTTATGATTGATTTGCTTGTATAAAAAAAGCAAGTACATCCTTCTCATTAAAATACATGATTAAAGTAGTCCTTGTTAATAAACATTAATAAGCATTTTTGTTTGTTGTTGTTGCTCTCTCTGCTGTGATTAATCCTTAATTTAATGTTTAAAATGTATCTGCGCCATTGGAAATTAGTACATTTTCAGAAGGCTTATAAAGGTGGGGGTCATGGTAGGTTTGGTACTACTGAAAAGGGTCACGCACTGGAAAAGTTTGGGAACCGCTGACTTAGTCATTAGTAACGGGCACCGTACGATCGAGAGACGGCCGTTAAGAAGATCGAAACTCCTGGCTCACATATAAGGAGGAACAGCCATTACAGACTGCCAAAAATTGTTCGATTGGTTTTCCGGGAGTGTTTTCCAGAAAAATTTTTTTATGATTATAGTCTTCGTAGGAATACAGG
>NC_087210.1:12814515-12874515 GCF_015104395.2 Macrobrachium nipponense | reverse complement strand
GTATAAACTTAATAATTCCATGAAAAATAGTTATTGAAAATTTAATACTTTACAAACGTTCTGACTTCGAACTTCGAATAACGTGAGGTTGTGCCTCCATAATGTAGTTAGGATAGTGATGGAAGGGGAATACTACTTGATGGTGACGATTACACCCCCTATGGGCACGGCGTCATTTGGGTAGACCTGACCTTCTTGGGTGAGGACTATGAAATGGGCGGTGGTAATAAAAGAAAGGCTTGATAGGAGTAATTTCCGAGGCTATATAAAGCATAACCGAATCAATCCTCTTCTCGCATGAATCTTAATTATATTTATAAAAATAGTCAGTTGAATTTACGTTTAACTGAGCTTTAAAAATAAAAGGTTGGCATTGGCTGTTACGATAATGATAATGATAATTATTAGGGAAAACTTCTCTATCGCAAGAGTACATATATTGTTCTAAAGGGTCCACAATAATAAAAAAGTGGTTAAGAGTCCGTGTGTAATTTTTAAAATTTACAAAAAAGCTTTAAAAAATCATACACGGACTCAACACTTTTTATTATTGTGGACCCTTTGGAACAAATGATAATTATGATGTTAATGAGGATGATGCTAATAATTTTTAAACCTGTACTATTCGGAATATATATATATATATATATATATATATATATATATATATTATATATATATATATATATCTATATATATATATGTTACAGTCAAAGTGTGAAATAGCCATTTTGTGTAATGCCTGGAAATTTCAGTCGTTTCACGAAATGACCATTTCACTCGGTCATTTCGTGAAACGACTAAAATTTTCAGGTATTAAGTGATATGGGCTGGAAAAATTGGTGTCCTCATTACACAACCTGGCTAAAACTGTTAAGGGAGGGAGGGAGGGAGGGAACTTTTGAGGGGGGAGAAATTTTAGTTGCTATTCATTTGTACTGGTGGGTTGTACAGGTTATAAACTTGCAAAAGGTTTTTGCCACGGAGGAAAACCGAGATAGCCAAGCACTTCGGTCTAGTGCGACCCTTTACTCGCACTAGACCAAAAGTGCTTGGCTATCTCGTTTTTTATTTTTCCTTCGTGCAAAAAAACCTTTATATATATATATATATATATATATATATATATATATATATATATATATATATATATATATATATAATCACTAGAGATTTTAATAGTAGGAGGTCGTCTGCAGTGTGAGTTAATAAAGATTAAAAATGAGTTATTTAGGACAAAAATATCTTCTTCCTGTTCTTTTCATCCACTGTCTCGAAATCTTGCCTTAGATAACATTTGACATATTTCTCCTAACAATAAACGACTTTGGTTGTGTTAAACTGTTTAAAAGGAACTGTCCTCTTGGATTCATTTAATACATAGCTGAAAGCAGTAAATTCCTTTATTTATTTTAGGGCGTAATCTCATGGAAGTAGCTTATAAAAAAAAAAAAACAAAAAAAAAAAAAAGTAAATCTCTTCAATCCGTAAACTCATAAAGAACTTTGCAGTTGAGGCTCAGCGCTTATATTGGAACTGCGGAGATGTTGTCAGGACCGATAGGAAACTTTGCTCGTTCAAGAAGTCTTTCATAAAACAAGCGATGCCTTCGTCGCCAGACTTTGGTAAAAGTTGACGTTGTCCTGTTTGTGGAGAGTTATAAAGATTATTAAAAGCGTCCCCACAATCATCAGTATCATGATCATAACAGCCTATACGGTATAAGGCTCAGTTACAATAAATTTCAGTTGACGATTTTTACAGATATTAAGATTGCTATGAGGAGAAAATAGCTCAGTTTTACTTTACATAAACAAATGAAATTTTTCAATAGTTTGGGGTTACTGGGAGAAGTAGAGTGCAGCTACAATCTTCTATTCAGAATATCAACATGATGAAGAATTCGATCGGGCTGTTTCTAAATAAATGATAATGATGAGGTCATAGATATCATGATTATCATTGATTGGGTGAATTATCAGTGCTAATTAAAATTTACGATTGTTGATTAATCAAAATTGTAGATACCTAATAATTACGAATAAAAGATTGATATGACCTGAATCGTCCAAACACAACCCAAAACATTAGGTTTTATCGTTTAACAAAATACCCTGCTCTTTCTTCCATTGTGATTTGACTATGTCTTCGTTAAGAGATCACAGCAATTGTTCATTTTAGATACTTTTCCCTTAGGTTCTAAGTATTCTCAATCAAATGTCGCCTCCATTTTCGTGTCCTTGTTGTGTGGGCTCAGACATCACAGACTCGCAAACAGTTTCAGGCCGACATAAACTCGGAAGTTAACCTTTAAGGATCAGTCATTTTAGCATTCACATCCAAAATGCAGAAATTCCTGCCGTCTCCAGCATTTCCAGAATCATTGGACCATCCTCTTCTCAGTAACCAGATCTGTCCTTACCTGAGGAATGACGCCCTTCCTTTCCTCCAGGACATGTCTTGTCTTTGAGCAGACTTCTCTCTCTCATTTCTAAGTCATAAAAATGTATGGCATAGTTCATGGAATTTTTCATACTTTGTGTAACAGCAATACTTCCGTGTTCTTGAACCGTTCAAATGTATTAACCGATTTCCTTTGTATATGTTTATGAACATGTCCAATACTTCGATGAGAGACAAAACCGAGAATACGATATTCACGAAATTAATGCACATTCTGGTTGGTAAATGAAAACAACTTCTGGGTTTTCCCTGCCGTATACAAATCTTCTACTGGTGAGTTCCAGACCATTAAGCCTTTTGAAGAAGAAATTTGTTATTACAGGCAGTCCGTTTAGCGGCAATTATATATATATATATATATATATATATAATATATCTATATATATATATATATATATATATATATATATATATATATAGTATCTATGATATATATATATATATATATATATATATAGTATATATATATATATATATATATATCTATATATATATATATATATATCTATATATATATATATATATATATATATGTATATATATATAATGCGTGTGTGTGTGTGCGGTGTAACCATACATATACAGAGAGATTTGTATAAACGGTAAACTCAAACCTAACAATTTCTTCCGATAACAGATAGGCAGCCAACTGCAAAACGCTAAATGAAACGCAACCCTTTTTGATAAAATAAACTTCCATTTCTTTTCGAGGGATCAAAACGCTAAAAGATCTGCATTGGATAGTAGACCTATGAGTGGGAGACCAGTGTGACAGGAGGGAGGTTTGTTGGAAATAGGCAGCGGTAGTGTTGTAAATAGGGAGGTGGGGAAATTTGTGTGGGAGGTTTCGCGATGCTAGGGCGTCAAGCCAAGCACTAGGGCACTGTAGGCCATTCATTGCTTAAAACAGTGAAAGAGGAAGTTGGAACAGATGGACAATAAGATGAAGAGACCAGAAAATATTGAGGACTGAAGTACCAGAATCTAAACGTGGAATTGGTAGAAAATCCCATAGTAACATAAAGTTTACAGATGTTGGGCACCAAGATTAGGTAAATATGTGTACAGCTAAAGAACGATGGAAAGCTGCAAACGCCTCTTAGTAATGCCTATAGTGCTCCACACAAGGTGCACTGTCAGCTCCAACCCCTTAAAAAAGTGCAAATGGTTAAAATAGAAGTATGGCTATTCACATGACAGCAAGCACCCCTCCCTTTATCTTAACCAATTGTGATGCTTCCAAGACACAAAATTAAAACTGATGTGGCTCTAAGAAAACTAAGTAATGATTAGCCTTATGTTTTTCTTGGTGATTGGCGTTTTTATTGAAATCTCATCATTCTCATCGTAATTTAAGCAAACAAGAAATTAGGACAAAGCAAAGCGCTTACCATAGCCCCATTTTTTTTAATAGCTTGCTCCCTGATACAAATGCACAAGAATCACTTTTAATAGTGTCCACGTAATTGGAAAGAGCGAATCACTTAATGCTGTATATGGAGCCAGGCGTATCTTGAAATGAAACAGTTTCTTAGACATAACCAGTAATCAATAACATGCATTAAGCAGCCAAATGGCACCTCAGTGCAATATTTTGCATTCACTAATTTAATCAATTTTTCGTATTTTCACAAAAGGCTGGATGGCGTATTTCCATTTTTAGCGTGATATTATGAAGGATAGAATACACAATTGATCGGCCTGATGAGAGTCGAGATATATGAAAGAGAAAAAAACTGATGTATTAGAGGACAAAAGACCACTGCAAAAACTGTTGCGGTTTTTAGTTCTCTGTAAAAGAAAAATATTGAGATGGCTATTTGTTTGTCCGTCCGCACTGTTTCTGTCCGCCCTCAGATCTTAAAAACTACTGAGGCTAGAAGGCTGCAATTGGAATGCTGACCATCCACCCTTGAATCATCAAACAAGTCAAATTGAAGCCCTCTAGCCTTAGTACTTTTGATTTTATTTAAGGTTAAAGTTAGACATGCTTGTGCGCCTAGCACCCTAATGGGTGCAACAACTCGGGTCACCACCGGCCGTGGCTGAAAGTTTCGTCGACCGCAGCTGAGAGTTCCATGGGGCGTGGCTGAAAGTTTGATACATCACTACACGCTGTACAAAAAAACTCGATTGCGCCACAGAAACTTAGGAGCATTTTCTACTTGTTATTTAAAAGCTATCCTGAAAACTGTGGTAACCGTCAGAGTCCGTTGCTAAATTGGTGATCCCACTAAACGGCTTCTGCTTTTGTTTTACATCCCTCCGAAGTTTTTTTTAGTTTGTATGATCATTCACAGAATAATTCAAGCTAAAAATTAAAAGCCACTGTACATTCATTCCTGAACCTCTGCGTAGTCCATATTTTATTTCTGTTATACTTATTAACAGTGAAAAATAACTCAGATACGTCAGAAATTGGGGCAATAAACGTCCATATCAAAGTTTCGCTTGTAATGTAACCTTTTTCCGTCACCTCATATTTTAATTTCATACTGATCTTGCGTGCTTGTTTTTGGAATACAGGCAATCTAAAGAGCTCTTTTAAGATCTGAGGGCGGACAGAAAAGTGCGGAGAGGAAAAGTGTGGACGGACACACAAATAGCCACCACAATAGTTTTCTTTTACAGAAAACTTGTAACCGAGCCTTTTTAAAGGTACAATCTTTCATGACATAAAGACGCCAAACCGATAAGGAAATAAATATTTCATCGCTAAACGAGTTTCATCTTCAAAAATCTTTATTAGAAAAAAAATTCTCTCTCTCTCTCTCTCTCTCTTCTCTCTCTCTCTATCTCTCTCTCTCTCTCTCTCTCTCTCTCATTGGTGTGTAACATAAAAAAGCTTTATTTTCTGTCATTCATTTGGAAATGTAACTTTCCATCATCTTTATTCCCTATTTCAGAACGGAAATTACTCTTAAACTGATCATCTTTCTTGTATTTCCTTATATAACGAAAACTTATACTAACCCACCATCACATGCTGTCATCTGAAACGCGGGGAAAAAAGTTATTTTAGGTTAAGATGGAAGCTGAACAACGTAGTAAATAAAAGAAAAAAAGAAAAAAAAGTAAAAAAAAAATAAATAAAATAAAACACTCCAAACAGACAGGGATACGTATTATCCTACTCTCGGTTTTCTCATTGCTTAATCCATTAAAAAAATTTCCATTCATTTTCCTATGGAAATATTTTCAGCAATATCGCATTTCCTTTGATCTCCTCGCACGATGTTATAAAATTTTTAAAAAATTGTTTGATGGCGCACGATAAAATAACCATATCGATACGCCGACAGATTTAAAAGAGAAACGCCGATATGTATAAACAATTTCTCGTATGTATAAATGAAAAAAGTAGGATAACCAATGAAATAAAGCAACAAAGACATAGCTATATAACTCAGACAAATTGCTTTGACATATTATATGCACTGGGAATTGAAAGTAGACATGGACAGATTTTTTGCTATAGTACTGACAGTAAATTTTATGTTATTGTTATTATTATCATTATTATTATTATTATTTTTTTTTTTTTTTTTTTTTTTGCTCTATCACAGTCCTCCAATTCGACTGGGTGGTATTTATAGTGTGGGGCTCCGGGTTGCATCCTGCTCCTTAGGAGTCCATCACTTTTCTTACTATGTGTGCCGTTTCTAGGATCCCACTCTTCTGCATGAGTCCTGGAGCTACTTCAGCCTCTAGGTTTTCTAGATTCCTTTTCAGGGATCTTGGGATCGTGCCTAGTGCTCCTATGATTATGGGTACGATTTCCACTGGCACATCCCATATTCTTCTTATTTCTATTTTCAGATCTTGATATTATCCATTTTTTTTTTCTCTCTTTCTCTTCAACTCTGGTGTCCCATGGTATTGCGACATCAACTGAGTGATACTTTCTTCTTGACTTTGTCAATCAACGTCACGTCTGGTCTGTTTGCACGTATCACCCTATCCGTTCTGATACCATAGTCCCAGAGGATCTTGCTTGATCGTTTTCTATCACTGGTTTCTGTGCAAGTGCCGGCATTCGCTTGCTATGTGGTTTATGGTTTCATTTTTCGTATTGCACTTCCTACATGGATGGGAGAGATGTTATTTCCATCTATCGTTCTTTGAATATATCTGTCTTAGGGCCTGATCTTGTGCCGCTGTTATCATTCCTTCAGTTTCCTTCTTTAGCTCTCCCCTCTGTAGCCATTGCCATGTGTCATCGCTGGCTAGTTCTTTAGTCTGTCTTATGTATTGTCCGTGCATTGGTTTGTTGTGCCAGTCCTCTGTTCTGTCTGTCATTCTCCTGTCTGTATATTTCTGGGTCTTCTCTACTTTTATTAGTCCTTCTTCCCATGCACTCTTTAACCACTCGTCTTCACTGGTTTTCCAGATATTTGCCCCAGTGCTCTGTTTACGATGTTTACGCATTCCTCTATACTTAGTTAGTCCTCTCCCTCCTTCCTTCTGTTATGTATAGTCTGTCCGTATTTGCTCTTGGGTTTAGTGCTTTGTGTATTGTCATATGTTTCCTGGTTTTTTCTGATCTATGCTGCGGAGTTCTGCCTTCGTCCATTCCACTATTCCTGCGCTGTATCTGATTACTGGCACTGCCCATGTGTTTATGGCTTTTATCATATTTCCGGCGTGAGTTTTGACTTGAGTATCGCCTTGAGTCTCTGCATATATTCTTTCTGATCGTGTCCTTCATCTCTTGGTGTTTTATATCCCCTCCTTCCATTATTCCCAGGTATTTGTATTATTATTATTATTATTATTATGATTATTATTATTAATATATCACACACACACACACACACACACACACACACACACACCACACACACACACACATATATATATATATATATATATATATATATATATATATATAATATATATATATATATGGTAATGTACGAATGGTATGCAATTGTACATATAAATATATGAATACAACAAACATACATATATTTATTATAAATATAATCTCATACCAACGAAGTTGAGATATGTCAATATAGTCTACAGAAGAGAAGAGAATAAAAGACCCATAGTAGATAATAATTTCGCCTTCCACCAGGCCTCTTCAAGAGCCTCATTACAATTAAGCAGAATAAGTATATAAATAATAATCACAACCATTTTTCTCACTGGAAAAATTAACTTAAGAGAACACTTGTCAAAATAAAAATAAGGTTGTCTAGATCATATGATCTAAACAACCTAATTTTTACTTTGATAAGTGTCATCTTCATAGTATTTATCCAGTGAGAAGAATAGTTATTATTTTTATGTATATACTTATTCTGCTTAGTTAAAAGCAATCTCTTGAAGAGGCCTGTTTGGCGGAAGGCGGAAGCATCGAGCTACTATTGTGTTTTATTCTCTTTTCTCCTGTGGACGATATTGACATATCTCATCTTCGTGTTATTATGAGATTATATTTATATGTATGTATGTGAGTATATATCTATATACAAATACAAGCATATGTCCTTTAACATCCAATTCGCTGTACCTCGGAATTAATTTTTTTTCATATACGTTAACCGAAGGGGAGTTTTTTAGTTAATAATAATTTCGTCCTTTTGTGAGTTCGAACCAGCTCCCAGCAGACTGAGGAGAAATCAGGACTCCAGTTACATTATCGACTCTGCCACGAGAGGACGAAATTAATATCAACTAAAAAATTCCCCTTCGGTTAACATATATGAAAATATGTTAATTCCGAGGTAGAGCGAATTGGATGTTAAAGGACATTTGTAGCTCGATGTATGTATATGAATTACGTGATGTGATAAAATTCTATATATATATATATATATATATATATATATATATATATATATATAGTATATATATTTTCGTTAAAAGCAATTGCTTTAGTGGCATCAATAAGTTTCTTGCAGGTATCTTCATACCGACGAAGTTTTTTCCGATTCTCGTTCGTCAATTTCTGGTGAAATATACGCAGACTTCCTTCTTCCATTTATTGAATTTTGTCACGACAGCTGTTTCGCCTTATGGCATTATCAAGCGACTACTGACTTACAATCTGACCTTTCGGCTATTTATCTCATCGTGTGGGAGGTATGACCTCGAGGTATGGGTACTGGTTAGTCTAGGGATTAACAGCTTAGGGCGGCGTTGTTTTAGTTACAAAGAATATAAGGACATATGTACTGCGACAATAAGAGTGAAAGTTTAAAACATTGGTTAAATAAATATTCAAAATACAATGCCATGTGCTAGGAGTTTCCTTAAATGTATGTTTAAAATTTAATATGTTACATGTTGGTTTTAGATAAAAATTACAAATTACATACAGGAATGAAAATGAATATAGAAATCTAAATACGGGAGTACAAATATATGTATATATTTTATAGCATGCATAAAGGTACAATAGATAATTTCTGTTTATACATAAATTGTGTATGATTTAAACTTTGAGTGTGTGTGTGTGTGTGTGTGTGTGTGTGTATGTCCAAAATGGTCTACGTTGGTTAACGGTTGCTGATTCGTGTTGGGCGGGGTCTCAGCGACCTAGGTAAGGATGTTACTTGACTTTCGCTGACGCTGGGTCTTCTCATGCCTTCCAAGGGGCGCGATGTTCTCGGTGATTGGGGTCGCGCTGTCTGGTCCCTGTTGGCTTGGGTATTCCTTCTCCTGCTGGAGGGTAGTATATGGTCCGATTCTTGTTGGACGTTCAAGGTCGGCTTCTGAATAGCGATGCTCACTGCTTCCGTTATTAAGAGGCGACCGTAGTTGTCTTCTCTGTGTACGACCTGGGTGCCTTCTATGACTCTTGTAGAGATGGCTTCCTGTCGTGAACATCTATGTAATGTTGATGGATGCCCCCTTGATTTCTATGAGCCAGCAGACGTCTCCGAAGGGTCGTTGTAGTGTGCCCGATGTAGTTTTGGCTGTGAGGTTTACACACCTCCTCTGGACAAGTAAATTTGTAAACTACATTCGTGCACATCTCCTTCGGTCCCCCCGGAGCGGTGCTGTTCTTCATTATTAAGGCTGCTACAAGGTTGGGCTTACTATATATCCTGAGGCTTATTTTATGGTAAGGGGTTTTCTTTTGGGGTTACGCCTCTGTTTATTATCTGTTTAGTCCCATACTCGAGGTCATACCTCCCACACGATGAGATAAATAGGCCGAAAGGTCAGATTGTAAGTCAGTAGTCGCTTGATAATGCCATAAGGCGAAACAGCTGTCGTGACAAAATTCAATACATGGAAGAAGGAAGTCTGCGTATATTTCACCAGAAATTGACGAACGAGAAATCGGAAAAAACTTCGTCGGTATGAAGATACCTGCAAGAAACTTATTGATGCCACTAAAGCAATTGCTTTTAACGAAAATTGTATTAGAGAAAAAACTATGCCCTAAAAGTATATATATATATATATATATATAATAGATATATATATATATATTATATATATGTATATATATATATATATATATATATATATAATATATATATATATATATATATATATATATAACCACAAAAAAATAGAAATGGAAAACAGAATCTGGAAGAAAGTTAATGAGAATAAGAAAACCACAACCAAAAACCAGCAGTGAAAACAGCTAATTAGAATAAGGTTAAACATTAAATGATATAAAGAAAAAAAAAGTGCAACTGAGCACCGCTTTAACGCTTCAATATGATATAAACTTTGACAGCAACGAAATTCTGCACTTATTCTGTGATCAGGAAAAACAAAAGTGCATTCTCTCCCATAAAAAAAGAAAAGAAAAGAAAAAAAAATTCTCTTTCCACTGGAGGAGGTGCTTTATAATTGTACACATCAACTTTAAACTCCAAACGAATCCCTGTAAGCAACTCACACAGACTTGAATCCTAAGGGAGATGGTGAGAATTATTCCTGGCCTGATGTGGCCCCCGAAGGAAAAGGAAATAAACGCACAAAAGCATTTAATCCCAGAAAAAAATAATAATTTCAAGACTACAAATCTTTCGAGATTTCACATGCAGTTTTCATTGTGGCGTTATTGTAGTTCATTTACACTAAATGGAAACAATAAACCGAATCTTTTGTTGCTCAAACTCTATAATTGAAAACTATTTTTTTCTGATATTAGTATTTCAAGTATACTTATTATCATAACATGGTAAGTATATAAACACGGTTTATATACTTGATCACATCAGTTAAAATAATGAAGTAACCAGACAGGGTTATCAACACACTGTTGTCAGATTTGCCTTATGGCAGATTTGCACAGTTAACATTAGACAGTAAGAGACATTAGATTAGCAAAGCTGCGAACAAAATAGGAAACACGAATTGGAAAGAGAAACATTTGGAGAATAAAACCAAAGAACACATACTAATGAAGACAGACGGATATTGCAAGAAACGTAACGATGAAAGAATTCCTAAGTCTAAACAATATGAGTTGATGACAGAATTTCCGTCTCAACCAGCGAGATTCCCAAAGAGGAAAAATGAGTCAGAGTCTGATATAACGCTGACTAATTTTTCCTTTATGGGAACCTCGCGGGTAATTGCTGAGAAAGAAAGTGTTATTGGTTGAATCTTCCCAAAGAGCGATCGTATTAATTAAGTCCCTCAGGCAATCCGAAGAAGAAAGTGGGCTCGTTAGACCTTATTGTTTCTGAAGCAGATGGCCCATTAGTAAAGCCTTTGGAGTCGATTACAGGATTAAATGAAGGCTGAAGGACCTGTTACAATGGCTTGGAATATTGTCTACTTGATTAATATTGAAAGGTAGTTATGCTGACAATTGAAGGCACAAGACAATGACGACAGAGTAATTGTAAGTTCATCAACATTCTGACAAAATACGAAATTTGATTTTATACACACATGTATATATATACCTAAAGAGATAGGCATTTTATGTCATTATCATAAAAAAATTTTATCCGCATTATTATCCTTTTATCTTACTAATTATATATTCTTAGTCTGCATACACTTCATCAAATAACAATCACGGTACAGTTATGAACAGAATAACAATTTTCCGGAAAGTTAGGAAAAATCATATATCAGAAAAACAAATATGAAACTTTAAAGTTAATGATTTCTAACTCAATTGACTTTAATTTTGAACTTATCAGAGGGAGGAAGTGTTAAGTAACAAAAATAAGTCGCGTTTTCAAATATTGTACTTCCTTGAATCAACAATCAACATAAAACGCCCAAATTCATTCAACATTATTTAATCGAGGACACCTGCGTTGAATATGTAAACTTGAAAGTTTTCAGTCAGTAAGAACTATCAGCTAATTAGAACATTTCAAGTTCAATAAGATTAAAGCAAATATCAAATTTTAAGTCTACTTCTGGCTTCACCTTCACTTTCGTGGTATTTGTATTAAATCTTAAAACAATAATCTAGAGTCCCTGCAGATCATCATTAAGTTTAACAGTGCCCCTTCACATTACTGGAATTGGCAACAGCCCTTCGCTAAAAGGTCACAAATAAATGTACACTTAACAATCTCGATCAACAAATCCCCTTTCAAGTTTATCATTTTGACCGCCTATGTGTTCGTTACAACGATTCTAAAGAGACTTCACAAAGAAAGCCTCTCAAAGCTGCATCTCAAACAATTACTCCTTTTCCGAAAGCTCTCTATCAAAGGTAAAGATTACCGTTTCCTAACATGTTTTAGAGATGACAGAATTATAACCCATCTGATTCAGGAAGCGAACGGCCCTTTGTACTAAATTAGAAATATTTTACCTTTGCTACGTGCACTCTTCATACAACTCATGATAAATCACCCCAAAACGTTTCCTGTCGATATTTTCCGACGTAATTCAATTTGCAACCCCAACTATGAGTTTATACACATATTGACCCTAATATTAAGAACTTGAAATTTGCAATTCTATTTGTCTACTATTCATTGACACACTAAATGTTAGTTGTGCTGGCATCAGCCTATTTATACGAGAAAATTTTATTTCCTTTTTAAAATGAGAACAATAAAGGAATAACTCCAGCAATGTTGTTCATCGGGAGATTTCAGTACTTCCTGTCCGTCTCTCGATTTGCCTTTCAGTATTTCTCTTAGCTAATTTTTCCTCTCGTCGAATTCTGATGGAAACTGAGCTTACAAAATAAATACGTTTTCCTTCATTTTCAACCTCACACTTGGATTAAATTGTGAAATATAACAGGAAAAAGTCTGAATAAAAATCACGATCTATTTTAATCACCTTCCAAATGTCTCATGTCATCATTGTAATTTTCGCTCTGCATGTGTTATTTCAATTTCATTTTTCTTTCTCTCTTTGAACAGATATACTATCAACATTTATTTAAATGGACGCATGCATACTCCTGGTTATATATTATATACATATATTATGAAAAAGATTTAAAAACGAACTATTTTTACCTCGAAATATTCCAGATTTAAGTCCTTTTCATATATCTAAGTTATAAATCTGTCAGTTCACTCACACAGGTCATAAAAGGAGTCTGAACCAGGTTATACTTCCAGGACGTGTCTTCCTTAAATCTTTGCTATCAGTATTTTAGAAGGTCATCGCTTTAACGGTAAATAACAGACAAAGGGAAACAATAAAAATAAACTTCAGATGGATTCTTACTTTGAATAAAAGATAGTTAAACTATCATGTGAAAGCTCAACAAGTATACATTATTAGCACGTTATTTTAGCATAAACATGTATAAACTGTCATATTGTATATCTAAAAAATAAGAAAATCTTATTATGAAGACATACATAGGCATTAGAGTATTTATCTTAACTGAAAGTACATATTTTGCAAAAGACCTTTACCACCAACAGAGTTATCGTAAAGAGGAGATAACGAACAAAAAAGTCTGTTATGGAATGACTAGAAATGCAACTGAGTACAGCAACCGTGGGAAGAGGACAACAAAATTAAGGATAGACAATTGGAGGGGGGGGTGAGGTGTTCGAGGCACATTTGGAGGGATAAAAGAAGTGTGAAAATACTAGGGGAAGGAATAAAGGGGAAGGAGTAGAGAGGGGCGGGAAAAGAGAAATAAAAACATGTGGTAGTGTCAAAAAGATAAAGAAGACGAAGGGTGATACATCAGCAATGATAAAAGAAAGGAGGACTGAGATGCATCCGGAAGGAATTAAAGAGAAAGGGAAAATGGAAAGGAGGTGCAGGATTCAGGTTAATAGGACTGCCTGGACAGAGGCTAAAGCGGATCTCTCCTTGATAGTGACTCCCAAGGGTATCAGGGGTCGTTGACTGGGTTTGTACTCAACACGCCGCAAAGGTTGATACATACAAACCAGGTTAAAACCCTTGGGGGTCACTTCCTAGAAAGAAGTCCCCTGAGTAGTGAATAAAAACGCCAGATTTTTTCATCTCATCGTACTATAGTAGATTCACATCAATCGTGCATTTGATGTCTAGGCCAGTCCCTTACGACGCTCCTGATTGGCTGTTGATAAGCCAATCACAGGGCTGGAAACTCTCAGTCTCTCTCGAGAGTTCACATAGGCAGGATGTATGTTCTATTTCTCCTGAGGGATACGTCTTTCAGGAGAGGTGGAACATTCATCCTGCCTATGTGAACTCTCTCGAGAGAGACCGAGTTTCCAGCCCTGTGATTGGCTTATCAACAGCCAATCAGGAGCGTCGTAAGGGACTGGTCTAGGCGTCAAAACCATACATGTAAGGTAGGGAGGCGCATTGCGGTGTAAACTGTTTAATTAAATGGTCCAAGCCCTTCAAAATGGATTTAATTTGTTTATTAAAATGGGAGTTAACTGTCTGTGTAGGGTCAGACCTCAGTTTCGTATAAGTATCAGAGTCATTTAGCAATGTCATTATTTCACTTATATAGTCACTTTTATTCATTATTACCACTGCATTAGATTTATCTGCTTTTGTCACCTTCACTGTTTCGTCTTCTTTAATTTTCTTAAAAGCCTGGAGAAATCTCACGGGTACATTAGGGGGAGAAGGTTTACTCATAGCACCATACACAATACCTTTACAAATATTGATATCATCAGGGCATAGGTTTTGATTAAATTTTTCTAAATAACAAAAGGATTTTGAGATGTCGACACAGTCCAGGTTACCATTAAATACACCAAAGCTTAACTCATATCCCAAAGCCGCTGTCGTAGCACTATCCACTGGTTTGTCAGATAAATTAATCATGTGAAGGTGACAAAAGCAGATAAATCTAATGCAGTGGTAATAATGAATAAAAGTGACTATATAAGTAAAATAATGACATTGCTAAATGACACTGATACTTATACGAAACTGAGGTCTGACCCTACACAGACAGTTAACTCCCATTTTATAAACAAATTAAATCCATTTTGAAGGGTCTTTGGACCATTTAATTAAACGTTTACACCGCAATGCGCCTCCCTACCTTACATGTATGGTTTAGTCAAGAACACATAAAATCAATAACCCTATCAGACCAATCATTAGTTCAGTGGGCTCAGTTACGTATAATTTATCTAAATGGCTTGTAAAAATTCTTACTCCTTTGGTAGGAAATATTTCTAACACGAATGTTAAAAACAATGTTGATTTTATAAACAAATTGAATAGTTTTTAAATTTGAATTATGATTTTAATATGGTTAGTTTTGATGTTGTCTCTTTATTTACAAAAGTGCCTGTAGATGACTTACTTGAATATTTGGAAGAGGAATTAGAGCGTCATGACATTCCCTTAAGTGTAGCAAATCTCATTAGTCTCATAAGGTTATGTATCAAAGATAGTAAATTTTGTTTCAATGGGGAATTTTTTGTACAAAAGTTTGGCATGGCTATGGGTAATCCCTTATCTCCTGTCCTTAGCAATATTTACATGGAATGAGACAAAACTCTTACCAAGAATTTTGCCCCAAAAAGTTATTTGGTTTAGGTACGTGGATGATATCTTCTGTATTTGGCCAGTTCACAAAAACCTCCAGGAATTCCTTAAGAATCTCAATAATTTAGTCCCTTCTATAAAATTTAGTGTAGAGGAAGAAAGAAATTGTAATTTGAATTTTCTTGATGTAACTGTCCATAGAAATGATAGAAATTTCACCTTTTCAGTCTTTCGAAAATCAACTAATATTGCCTCTTTTGTTCATTACCACTCCAATCACCATCAAAATGTTAAATTCTCTGTTTTTTCTGGGATGTTCCTAAGGGCTTTACGTGTCTGTAGCCCGCAGTTTATTGACGCTGAAATTAAAACTGTTAATGATATTGCATTGAAACTTAAACACCCAAGGACTTTTGTAGATGTGGCATGGAAAAAAGAGCTAGAAAAAAACAAATTTTATTCAACTAATGACAAACAACTTGAATTTAGTAAGCATAACATTTCTAAAATTACCTTATGATGAAAGGTTTTTAGATATTCCTAGAATTTTAAAGCTTTTTAACATAAATGTTGTTTTCAGTAATATTAATGTCAAGAGTTTAGTAATCAAAAATTCTCCAAAAGATCTTCCAGGCTGCATATATGAAATTCCTTGCAAAAAGTGTGATAAAGTCTATTACGGACAGACCGGCAAATCTCTTTCACAGCGTCTCAAGCAACATCAATATTCTGTGAGAACTGGGCAAATATCGAATGCATTATTTGTACATATGAGAGATTTAGACCATCCTATTAACTGGAGTCAAGCAAGAGCCTTAGTCCCATGTAATGACACAGTTAAAAGGAATATCATTGAATCTTGTTTTATCAAATCAAATAATAGAAATGTTCTAATTTAAGTCTTGGTTTATTTAAACTTGATGCTTTCATAATGAAAAAGTTGTAGATAAATATAAGCAACAAAATTAATATATTCAGTTTTTACATGTTTTGGACTGTAAAGATACTTTGTAATTTCGGTTAGGGTCAGAATCTGTTTAAGTTTGTGACCGTGTGATATCCGATAATCCTGGATTATCCCTTTTAATTTTTACCCTTTTGATAATTAACCATCTGGTATTCCTGATCTTGTTTGTACCTGAGGCCTTCCTCTCCAATTGTACTTTAGTAGCTCCTTGACGATGTCTGAATAAAGACGAAAGCGCTTGGATGTCTGACTATCATTTTCCCGTGGTATTCGCTTATTTATGAAGTCACGTGCATACTGTGATTTTTTAAGCTTATTATATATATGTATATATATATAATATATATATATATATCACTATATATATCTATATATATAGTATATATATATATATATATATATATATATATATATATATATATATATATATATATACACACACAAATATATATATATATATATCTATATATATATATATATATATATATATACACACTATATATATATATATATATATATATATATATATATATATATATATATATATATATATATATATAGATATATATACAGCCCGATCTGTGTTTTTGTGGGGGGCTCTATACGCAGGTGGCTTACGCCTTATTCCACTACATCAGTTATTCAGCTTAATTGCAAGGTAAATCAAGATATAAGTACTTTCGAGCATATATAATATCACTTAAATTTACTTTGTTTTTAAATCATCCTCATGAGTATCAACTTTCAGACAGGTCATTCTGACAAGGTTAACTCGAGATTCAAAAACTGATCAACTCTCCTCCCAAGATAACGACCCCTTCCATCAGAGCGGGATATCGCATTGTATCATACGTTGAAATGAAGCTGATAAAAGACGTAAAAGGGAAAAAATTTGTATGAAAGTTAAAAAGTCTTTTCGAGAAAAATAACTTACGACCTCATAGCAGAAAGCAAGAAGAGGCTGCAGGGTAATCTCATTTCAAAAAGAACTCTCGCTCGGCATCAACCGTGTACCTGCTTCTCGTATTGACGAATTTTGCTCTGAGAAAAGTCTCATATACTACTGAACTCATTTGACTTCAAGTCCTGTCTGGATCTATAAATACAGGAAGAATGTGAAGGAAAATTAGGGTCATCAAAGGGAAAGAGGGACAGTAGGATGATGAGTGCTGAAGTGAATCAAATTGCCGGGGATGCGTCAAGTCAGAAAAGGGTAGTGCCGTCAGTGTACCTCACGTGGTACACTGTAAGCATTACATAAGGTTCTTTGCTACGTCCCTTCGACCCCTGCTGTCTACCTCTTTCATTCCTCCTACTGCATCCTTTCAATTATCTTTCTTCCATCTGACTTTCCTACCTCTTTACAATTGTTTCACAATACAACTGAAAGGTTTTCATAAAGTTGCCACCCTTCAGACTCTTACTGTGAATTTCCGTTTCAGCGGTGAATGACCTCATAGGCCCCATTGCTTTGCCTTTGGCATAAATTCTATATTCCAGTCGACAAATCAGAGGATGAAACTTATGCTTGTCAAAAGCGCTTCATCATCAATAGAGAGAGAGAGAGAGAGAGAGAGAGAGAGAGAGAGAGAGAGAGAGAGAGAGAGTTACAGTTACAAGGGTTAGGATGTCTCAAAGACTTGTTAGTCCATCCGAGGAGACATCGTGTGCTCACTTATCTGTAGAAGTAGGTTTTACTGTTCATTCACAGTGTCCTAATGATTTTGTCTAGCTTTCTTTTAAACTCTTCCACACTGTTGCTGTTTACAACTTCTGGTGGCAGTTTATTCTATTCCATGTGTCACATATCTTGTATGTAAATAAGTTCCCAAAGTGGGATGTGTTGTATCTCTTCAGTTTTAGTTTCCATCCATTAGACTGGTTTTCGTTTAACGTAAATAGGTTACTGTCTACTTTTGTTATGCCTTTCAGTATTTTGAATATTTCTATTAGTTGTCCTGGCAATCGTCGTGTTTCTAACCATATATATATAGAGAGAGAGAGAGAGAGAGAGAGAGAGAGAGAGAGAGAGAGAGAGAGATGGGAGAAGCTATTGCTATTTATCTATGAAATTTGATCTATGGAAACATTAAAATCCTGTGGGAAAATGAAAGAAGACGTATATTACAAAAGGTAAAATATACTCCTGGGGAAATTTGTTACTTTTTGTTTTCTTATTCGTTAAGCCTTCTGGTTTAGATGGCAACGTAAGAATTGTTGGGCGCAAACTGATGTAGTACTCATTTTCATGGCCTCTCTCTCTCTCTCTCTCTCTCTCTCTCTCTCTCTCTCTCTCTCTCTCTGTCAGCTGCATCCAATACTGTCGTCTTACCATCAATCACAGAGTTTGATGATGAGAACGTGAGCAGAGATCAAGCCCTGATCCTCTCTCTCGTAAGATTAATGTGTCCATGTGTACATGACTGGAGAAAGAGAGAGAGAGAGAGAGAGAGAGAGAGAGAGAGAGAGAGAGAGAAAGGGGGGCGGTTTTCCTAAGGCGAGGGATAAAAATATGAGATATGCTAGAATCCTTGATAACAACGAATTTCTCGTACTAGGAAGTTTATGAATGGGAAATGACGTACAATACTAAAGCTTTAAAGCAGTTTTGTGGTTGGAACTGAAGGAGAACGGAGAACGGAATGTGGGTAATTAAAGTAGGTAAGTAGACATTTTGCAATCGATTTAATTTTTTGCATTTTTTTTATGAGTGGACGGAGCTCTGATGTCCATCTTAAACTGACTACACTTCTAATTTGTTTATTAAAAGGTCCGTTGCACACCTAAAAGATCTCGAGAGAGTACTGTGAATGTACTGCAACTTCTTCAATTGTAAAATTATAGGTTATATCATAGGAAAACGATCTTATGAAAAAGATCCTTGAAAACAGGAAAAGATACCAAATGGAGTGGTCGTGGGAGTATATTGATCCCAATTTTTAAAGGGAAAGGGAGATGTCCCAAGAGTGGTGGTAATTATAGGGGCATTACAATTGATGTCCCACACTTTGAAGATACTGGAAAGGATGATAGATGCTAGACTGAGAGAGAAGTACAAATAGGTAAAGAGCAGATGGGATTTATGAAGGGAAGGGGAACAACAGATGGTATATTTTGTCTGAGGCAATAATGGAGAAATTCGGGGGGGAAAGACAAAGGGACCTACATATGGTATTCATTGACCTTGAAAAGGCTTATGACAGAGTCCCGAGACAAGAGGTATGGAGGACCTGAGGGAGAAGATGTGCCAGAGAAGTATGTGCGATTGATACAAGAGATGTACCGGAATGTATTTACCAGAGTGAGGAGCAGTGTTTGGGGAGACAGAAGGTTTGAGGTGAGAGTAGGATTACACCAGGGGTCGGCTCTGAGCCCATTTATCTTTAACATAGTGATGGATGTTATAATAGAGGAAGTAAGGGAGACAGTACCATGGAACATATTGTATGCGATGATATTGTTCTGTGTGCAGAGAGCAGGGAAGATCTGGAAGTGAAATTGGAAAGATGGAGACAAGTACTGGAGGACAGAGGAATGAAGAATAAGTAGATCCAAGACAGAATATATGTGTACCACCACTGAGGGGATGATAGAGAAAGTATTCAGCTTGGTGGAGAGCAAATAAGGAGAGTTGATAAGTTTAAGTATTTGGGATCTTTTGTTAACGCTGGAGGAAGTATGGAAGAAGAAGTAAAACATCGGGTACAGGCAGGCTGGAACAACTGGAGAGCGGCCTCGGGAGTTCTTTGTGACAAAAGAGTGCCGCTTAGGTTAAAAGGAAAATTTCACAAGACGGTGGTAAGAACAGCAATGCTGTATGGTACGGAAACAGCAAGCATGAGAAAAGCAGAGCAGAAGAAGATGGATGTGGCAGAAATGAGAATGCTTAGGTGGATGTCTGGGGTAACAAGAGTGGATAGGATCAGAAATGACTACATAAGGGGGTCAACTAAGGTGGTGGAAGTATCAAAGAAAGTGCAGGAGGGGAGGCTGAGATGGTATGGACACCTGTTGAGGAAGATGATGAGGACCACGCTGGGAGACATACTATGGGAGTGGAGGTGCAGGAAGAAGAAAGAGAGGGAGACCAAGAAAGAGATGGAAGGACTGTGTGAGAGGAGATTTACATGAGAAGGGAATTGATGAGGCAGAAGCGCAAGATAGAAATAGATGGAAACGGCTCATCCGAAACGGCGACCATTTAAAATAAAATGGGAAAAAGCTGGGAAGAAAAGAAGAAGAAGAAGAAGATCATAGGGAAAACAATCATTTACTAATTATGATTAAATTAATGCCGAAGTAAATTTTCCACATATTATGCACCGTAATAGCAGGCTATAACTCTGAACACTTAATTTCACAGAGACAACCAACAAGCTTAAATGAAAGCATAGAAGTGTCTTTTATGAGTTCTGATTTTATAGTCATGGCTAAATCAACTGCAAGTCGTAATCAAAAAGACAACATTCCTAATTACCAAGATTGCAGTCCCCTGGTTGATAGAAAAATGGGCTAAGTAGTTTACTTGTTGTGAAACAAATCATAGCAGTTTATCTAACTAAGGCGCACGCGCTCGTGAGAGAGAGAGAGAGAGAGAGAGAGAGAGAGAGAGAGAGCGAGAGAGAGAGAAAGAGAGAGAGAGAGAGAGAGAGATTAGAGTAGAGTCAGGGAAATTCTGGCATCCTACTTTAGTGCAAGCCACTTTTACATTTGTCAATACAAATGAATTCGGCTGTGCTCGCACTATATTTTGTCATCTGTATTCATCTTGAAGTTGGAAGAATCTATGGTTCTTCGCAGCAGCAGGAAGGCGAAATCAGTAAAAACTAACTTCGGAATTTTTCCCTCTGGTATAACAAAAACTCATATTGCTGCTATTGGCTACATTATGTTCTGCCGGGGATATTTTGGCTTGTTAGTTTGCGTTTGCATATTCATTTCGTAAAGAATGTACTACCTGGCCAATTTTTAAGTCTTATTTTTGGACCTTGCAATCAATCTCTCTCTCTCTCTCTCTCCCCTCTCTCTCTCTCTCTCTCTCTCTCTCTCTCTGGAAAATTTCGGGAGTTAACGGGAAGTAAAAAAGAAGAGCTTTGTCTCATTAGTGCCAGTTCATGTGTCACATGGGAAGTTCGCTTTAGGCTGACTAACTTTGAATAGCAAAAGTAAAATGAAAGTCATTAACTGATGAAATCCAACGGTTCAAATCACAAAAACCCAGCGTTATGTGTCTGTAGGTATAAACTTGTAATGAAAAAAAATAGGAAAATAAACATTCCTTTATAATTAGAGTTACGTTACCAAGCTGCCAAGCTTCAGTAATCTCACACTTTCAAATATATATATATATTATATATATATAATATATATATATATATATATATATATATATATATATATAATATATATATAGTATATATATATATATATATATATATATATATATATATATATATATATATATATACATATTACAATGATCAAATGGGTTGTAGTCCTAACGACGATCACAAACTGGTGGTAATGAGTATGACCCTCTCTTGAATATTTCGAGTTTCTGGGGCAAGAAATCTCAAGCTTGCAGAAAGTAAAAAACATACAGTTATATGTATATACTTCAAATAGAGAGAGAGAGAGAGAGAGAGAGAGAGATTCCTCAGAAAATGAGACTCCAGGTATATTCATTTTATGGGAGATTACACTGATAAAACCATCAAAAAACCGCAAACCTTCCAGTTTCAGATGCAAGCACAAAAATAAGGGAGAATCGCCAAGCGCAAAAATGGATTTTCTCTCTCGGAAATATCTTAGATTCAGGATGACGATATCAAATTCTCGTTCCTTCCTTCCTTCGGAATGTCATATCATCCCAATGCTCATTTCGATTCAAAAGTTACGAGCGTGAATACCAGTCTTGCTGACGCTGCAAGTAGTGGTAACCCCAAAAGTTTAAACGTTGTAGTTCTTTGCATTATTACGAGTAGTGATACGCAATTTTAGGAGACTAATCATGCATTTTGAAATTCGCAGTGGCAAAGGCAGCAATCCTCCGAGCATTTTTATCAGCGGCAAAGGCAGGAAATATCCGGGCATATTTAGTGCATAAGCTAAGAGACCAGGCAACCAGATTATTCATTCCTCTCAGGGTTGATAAAAAAAATCGAAAGATAAATGAGTAAAGTATCACCGAAATTAGGTTTGGATTTGGCTATTTATGGATACAAAAATATAGAGATAAGTCAAAATCGATGCTGATGTCGATGGAGCAATAATGTGGAAAGTGGCGGCCTGGCGACTTTGTAGCTGAATTGAGCGCCCTTAGCTAAAAACGAATCTATGAATGACATTAACGAGGAACCATCGCAGTCATCATGAAAGAGAATTGCTTTTGGTAAAGCAGATAGAATCGCGGGGCGTTTCCTTGTTTATCTTTTTAAGCTCTCAACTCACGTATGATGAATGTGGAAGATGAAGGAATGCGGGAAGCAGCAACAACTTTCCTCTTGCTTTTTTGTAGACAACATCATTTCATTTTAGAAGTACACTAAATATTATTAAATGAAGTAGATAAAATTGTACATAGCAGAGAAATGAAATAATAGCAATTAACACACAGAGTCAATGATTAGAATAACAGTTCATTTCTTCTAAAGGTAAAAGTGAATATTCGCTGCCTCTCCCTAGTCAAATTAAGAAGGAAACATTAGATATTTTGTTAGGTTTGGCTAACGAAAACCTTTTGGTAGGAAAGCTAAATACAGAACTTAAATTGACACTATTTAACTGCCCTTGATATGTAACCGTGAAAGACAGCATTTGCTACTCAGTGATATTCAAATATGTTTTTAGGATTTCAAATCCTATTAAGGGAGCGAAATGAGCACCAAGGGTTACAATACAAACTCAACACACCCACATACATATACATATTGTACAATTGTGAGTGTGAATAAACTCGATAAGTACCATGTTTTAGGAAACACTATATTTAATGCATTTCATAGAGAATAGTATTATAGGAATTGTTTCCAGAGTTGTAAGGGTAACCTATCACTAAAGCTGACATACGCCTAGCGACGGCTGGCGAGCCATCTAGCCAATCACTGTCACTCCTCGGCTCGTCCTCGTATTCAGTAGTCGTGTGATCTCGTCTGTAAATAGACAACTTATCCCAATTGTCATCAGTATTATTAATCTCCAAGTGATAATATTATCACTATAATGAGCTTAGGTGTCGAAGATTGTATGGATGTGTTCAGTGTGACCTAGCTGTCCCGGATAAAGTGAAAAAAAGGTAAAAAGTGAAGGTGCTCCGGGTGTTGGTGGCAAAGGTGGTGTCTATGTTAACGGTAAATCTATTTTGAATGATGTTTTGTGTTCAGATGGCGTTGATAGTGACGATTATTAACCCTTTTTCGGTAGTGGATCTTGGTGATATTTTTGTTATTGAGCAAGGCTGTGACTTAATAGGTGAGGTTAAAGATAAAAGCAATTGTATTAATGAGAAGGACGAGGGAAAAGATAGAGGAGAATATCCAGTAGTAAGAAAGAGAACAAGATCCATAGTCATTGTACTTAAAGTGACAGTGACATTTCAGATGACGATGATAGTAACAGTGATATTTCAGATGACGATTGGGTACATCTCATTTACAGTGATAGGCCTAATGACGAAGGATTGTGATGATCCATCGCCTTCGCCACTAGCCGCCCCGTATTTGTATACAACTATTGAATCCAATGACAGTGCCAAAACCAGCGTGGTCCCTAACCTGTGGAATATTCTGTTAATGAGGCTGATCCCCAGCAAACAGGTAACTGGAAGAAACATGGTTCATAGACCAGGAACAGTCTGCTCATGTAGATGAATGACAAAAGACCCTTGGCCTTTCTTACCAAAACTTTGTTAAAAACAGCGATACCTAGAAAACTGCTTCATCCAAGAAGGTAGGTCTCCCTTGCAACTCTGCAAGAACGACTGTTTTTCCAAAGGGTAGGTTAAGGTGATTAGTGTGATCTTTAGTGAGTACTGGCCAAAGGGGTACTGAAACTTGCAGAGCTCATACTTCAAAGATTGAAAGAAGTATGCAAAGGAAACTATCTTGAGGAAGCAAACCAAGGCCGAAGACAGCAAGAAGTGACCTTCAAGGGCACTGAAACAACACACTACAAGGCTGCCTTCCTCTTTAGTCATGCAGTAACGGTTATCAGGACGAAAGTTATTGCTGAAAAGCTGTTTGGAGGATGAACAACAATAACAACATTAGGGACACGAACCCCAATAACAGAAAATAATTGGTCATACATGAACGCCTACAACTAAAAACGCTTTGCTCAAGGCACCAACTCCGTATACATAGCCCGACGATCTGGGCACTGTAGGAAAAATATTTTGTTTGGGTGGATGTCAGTTGGCCCGTTGTTGCCTTGGTGAAGTTAAAATATCACAAGTTTTTCATTCATCAGTATCATGCCGGGTTTCGTCTTGTGAAGAAGGATGCCTGCATTACCTGTGAACGGCTCACGAAAGACATTGTTTATAGGAAATGACTGCAACAGATATTTCTCATCTTGAACAAGAACAAAAAGCACAGAATGAAAAAATGAATATAGCAGGGCTTCCAATACCATGACAACTGCCAAACTCAGCGACTACGAATGTGTCTGGGTCGCCGTGGGCTTACAGCCATAACATGACATAACCTCTGCTTACTGTCATGTCAACGTAATACAAGAGCAAATTGAGGCATTGGTTTTCCATCATTTATGGCATACAACCATTCCTTGTTGATACCCTACTTATGAGACAATTAACGCAACTGACCACAAGATATTAAACAAGAGAAGAACTCATAAAATTTTGGTGAGAACAACTATTTTTTTCCATTCTCCATCACATTCATGCCTTTTCAACGTAAGGATTATCTTGCATGCCTTAATCATCATTATTTTCATTGCTGATCATTATTCACAAGTCGGAGAGGATTATTACCAACGTACCTCATGGTGTTTTATGTTTATTAACTAGAATTCTAAATGTTAATGTTTCTGGTATTTTTTAAATTTTTCACAACATCATGAGCATAATTTTTCACACGTTTGTTAAGATATTCCATTATTAATTACTGTTTATGAAATGTGTGGTATTAAATTGATGTTTGTGGGAAATATTTGAGCATGAATCACCATTCCCTTCATTTATTAGTATTCACATTTTAGTTAAGCTTATGGTTAACATGCTTCTTGACATGTTTATTAAATTTTATTGTTTTTTGTTAACACTGACAATATTTCTGTGAATGTTTGGAAATTATTTTCATATTGCTATAGTAAAGCAATATGAGGTAACATTACAAACCATATCCTAGGGATTTGATGACATGGGATGAGGTTACTCAGTCACTGATGAGGTGTATATAGATGCAGAGTAAATATTTCAAGAATAGAGAATAGGTCCGTGCTCCGGTCAATATTGTCTTTCTAAATCGAGAGTATTTGTTCACGTTACCTGCTGGAACGACAGTGACTCCTCAGAAATTATAGGTCTACATATTCGGGTCGTAAATATCATTTTGAATATTGAATTTAATCATTTTGAAATGGATAAAATCCTATCACCTTCGTATCTGACGGTTTATGAGACTTTACCTAGTCGTCATCAGTGACGATATTAATAATGCATTTTGTAATTGACGCCGGAAACCGAAAATACGTCGCCGCTAAGCGTGAGGAGATAATAAAAAAATATCCGTGTACGACGGCACAACAGGAAGGGAGTGGGAAGAAAATAGGAAAAGCCCATGTAATTTGACGGTGAAACGATTGATCTTTATCAGAGGCGTCACAACAACTGTTGATTGCCACAGAACAAATGCAGAAATGTATGATTAAAAGTAAGAAAGGACATTTCGTTTTTAGGTAAAGCGAAATTACAAGGGGGGGAAAGTGAAATCACCTTGAAGGCGGAAGAGGTGCCGAAACCGATTCAATCTTGTTAACAAGGAAACCAAACGCAACAGTATTTTATTTATGATGGCAAATTTCATGTCAAGACCAGGAAAAGCTAACACAATTCTTGGATGAACGGTAAAGAAAAATATTATTCAAACATCGAAAATATTCAAAAGCCGATTAGCTAAAGATTTTGAATAATGTGAGCTTGGACGTACTGGACAGCAATTGGCCACTTAAAATTATTGACAAGAGATTGGGTTTTGTTGCTACCAGGTTGAATAAATTTAATGACTTTGCCTCACAGTTTAGCTCTGTTGTCTAAACATTATTTTATTTGGCAGTTCATAAACAATTTACAGTGGATAGAAACATTCCTTGCACGAGGCAATCCTACAAAGTATGAGTAAATCATATTGACACTCAGATACTTTAGTGTTGAAACACTTGGATTATAATCCAAGTGTTTTAAAACTTAAAACTTAACAGGGTTATAATAACACTCAACCATATTTTATGATGTATACGAAGGAACCAAATGCCCTGTTATCACCAAATGTTGGGTTTTTTCTTCTAAATGACGAAGTTTGAAATGAAAATGGAATCAATGAAATAGAGCTAGACGTCGTCACTTCTATAAAGTAGTTTTTAAATGTTCGTGAAATATTCGTAAAAAATTTACATTTTCATCGAACAAATATCTTCCTACTAAACAAGGAGACATCAGATGTAGGGTAGCGTTCAATACAGGAGACATCTGAAGTGCTCATTCTTATTTTTTTCCAAAAAAAAAAAAAGTTAAAAGTATCTTACTTATTTTTTTCAAAACTAAAACAAACACCGTCATACCGACTACGATGCAAAGAGCTTTGGATTGATTAGATTCCATTAATCGATGAGAGAAGGAACTTTCTCCATTTAAAACATTTTTTCAGCTTAAAACTAGAAATAACGAGGAGATCAGCTCGCCCCTTCTCATCGCACTTATTTCCATGAAATGGCTAATGGCATCAAGAATTAATCCACTGATATCCAGAAAACCTTTCCAGACCATTTATGAAATCCCCTTTTGCGTGGATTACTGCAAAGCTCAATTAACTGATCAAAATCTTTCGTTAACTCTTCTTTTAGGATCCTGAATCAGGTTTCATATCAACCATTTCAATTCTTCTGCCTTCATGACTTTCTTTTGTTTACCCGTTTCCTTTGCGAGGAAATGTTTGCCTATAACCAATTGCAGAAGGTAGAATCGGCTGTAGTTTATTCACGTCAGGTCAGGATATCCATCGTCTGTTCACAAATTTAATTTTCATTCTCTCCATTACCACTCCATTACAACCTTACATATGAAACACAATTGTCTATGTTGAACTGTTGTTCTGTAAGCCTGTTGACTGAAACACATAATGGTGTGATTGATTTATCTGCCGTTATGGACACACTCACACACACCCTCACAGACACACACACACACACACACACACACATATATATATATATATATATATATATATATATATGTGTGTGTGTGTGTTGTGTGTGTATTATATATATATATATCTATATATATATATATATATGATATATATATTATATATATACTATATATATATATATATATATATATATATATATATATATATATATATGTATTTATATATATATACATATACTTATAGATATATATATATATATATATATATATATATATATATATATATATAAAGAGAGAGACAGACAGCACAGTAATACCCGGATAAAAGGGACATTACCACCGTGATATTTGAATAAAAGTGAGTCAGTACTGCTATACCTGGGGTAAAAAGGAAGTCAGCACAATAGTACCTGGATAAATGAATGGTCACCAAAGTAATGCCTGGATAAATGAGACAATCACTACAGCAATACCAGGGTAACAAAGACAGTCAGTACAGTAATACCTGGAAAAATGGGACGTGGGCACAGTCATCCCTGGATAAAAGGGACAGTCACCAAATTAATATCTGGATAAATGGGACAGTTGCCTCAGTGATAATTGGATAAATGGGAGACACCCCAGTAATATTTGGATAAAAGGGAGAGTCAAGAGTTTTCCAGGGCAGCGCCAGGTTTTATATATATATATATATATATATATATATATATATATATATATATATTATATAATATATGACTGGTAAAAATGTTCTGTAACAACAGAATTCCATCTAATAAAAGGAGCCCATAAAAACACCAAAATGTAGAGAGAAAAGCACTATATTTCAGAGGACTGCTGTCTCTCTCGGTTCAGGTATATACCTGAGGAGCGAGACAGCAGTCTCTGAAATATAGTACTTTTCTCTCTACAGTTTGGTGTTTTTATGGGCTCCTTTTATTAGATATATATATATATATATATATATATATATATATATATATATATATATATATATATATATATATATATATATATGTGTGTGTGTGTGTGTGTGTGTGTGTGTGTGTGTGTGTATGTATGTATGTATATAATACTGGCTGAAAACCTGGCGCTGCCCTGGAAAACTCTGACTGTCCCTTTTATCCAAATATTACTGGGGTGTCTCCCATTTATCCAATTATCACTGAGGCAACTGTCCCATTTATCCAGATATTAATTTGGTGACTGTCCCTTTTATCCAGGGAATTTTTTTAGTTGATGATAATTTCGTTGGCTCACGGGCGCGAACCTAGGAACCAAGAAATCAGGATATACGGCTATCACGTGATTGCTGTGTGGTCAGAGCGCTTCACTGTACGTCCTGATTTCTTGGTTCCAAGGTTCGCGCCCGTGAGCCGACGAAATTATTATCAACTAACAAATTCCCCTTCGGTTAACATCTATGAATATGTATCAAATCAGAGGTACCGCGAATTAGATATTAAAGGAAATTTGTAGCTTAATGAGTGTATATATACACACACACACATATATGTATAATATATATATATTATATTATATATATATCTATAGTATATTATATACTGGATATATATGGGTGCTTGTGTGTGTTGTGTGTGTTAATAACTTATCGCTCAGCTGAAGACATGTTTTGCGTACATAGTATGTCTAAATGCAATTCTAAGTTTTTGAGTTTGGAGGAGGGAAACTGCATAACACACAGAGCGCTGTGTTTGTTGAAAGTCAAGTCGTAACTGGCATTAGTAAACGAAAGAGGTGGCAAGGGTTGTTCCCCATTTCCCTGACCAATTGTGGAAACTTGCAGAGCAATCACTTCATTTCTCTCTCTCCTCTCGTCTCTCTCTCTCATCTCTCTCTCTCTCTCTCTCTCTCGCTCGCTCATGTCTTATTGTTAGTTATCCCTCGGATTTCTTATAAACAATTACTACTCTTTTTGAATGTCAATTTAATTTTCTACAATTCTATATCCCATTCCGTCATGAATAATTTCTAACGCTTCCTAAACGACTGGGCTAGCAGAAAAAAAAATTCCCAATTCGTCAGGATTATGAATATTTCGTATTCATGTGTCATGGCCACAACATCTCCCGTCCGATTTTTTGAAAGCCCCATCGCAGCTCACATACTCTACAACCTTCATACTCAGAACAGTGGAATATTTTACATAGAAATGACGATTTAAAACGCATTGAGTTTTCTGTACAGCGTATACTGCTGTATTAAAGTCTCAGACACGCCCCGGTGGGTGGCCTAAGTTGTTGGCACCTACAGCAGTACCAGACGCACGATTATGGCTAATTTTAACCCTAAATGAAATAAAAACTACTGACGCTAGAGGACTGTCATTTGGTATGTTTGGTGATTGGAGGGTGGATGATCAACAATATATTAAGTCATTTACGCTATCGAGGCAGCATAATTTAAAATAGTAAGGTTTGGTTTGCTTCACGTTGGCTCCTTTGCATCGTGGTTTTCAGAGGCACGTCAGATATTTTTGAAGAAAAAAAAAAAAAAAAAAGAGCACTCATTCTCTCTCTAGTGTCTTCTTGGTCCAGAGCTATGAGAACGAAAGGCCTCTTTGATCGTTACCTTCCAGTGCCAGTTTCCTTCAATACTCACTATTCTTCATTTTTCTTTCGTTTAGGTCTATCTGTCTCCTCACAAACCACACTGGACTTGAAAGACAAGCTCTCCACACCAGAATTTTATTTAGGAAAAGGACCAACGCCCGTCTTTTATTTTTTCTTTATTTTTTTAACGAATATGATTCACTCATTAGCGGTTTGAGTAGGATCATGCTAACTAATAGTGTTCGGGTATTTAGGTTTATTCATGGAGCTCTCTCTCTCTCTCTCTCCTCTCTCTCTCTTCTCTCTCTCTCCGTTTACCACAGTCAAAGAAATTCCATTTGAGATTCCATCTCATTCAGGAAATCACTTCACGCCATCAAAGCTTCTCATTCCAAGCTTCCCGAGAGAGGAAGAGAGAGGAAGGTGAGCGTCAGTGAAACAATAGAGGAAATAACTCGTTACTTAAACATTAAATAAATTGAAAACCACTCTCATTGTCAATAATCGTCACAGAGGAATTAAATTCATCATTTCGAGGCTGCGTATGTACTTTTATAAGTCTGAAGTACCCATCAAAATTATATCGTAATGGAAATGAACTTGTATGTTTTTTTTTTTTTTTTTCTTTTTTTTGGTAGATCACATTTATGAGCAAAATAAAATGCGGAAAGTGATATTTGAAAGACTCAGCTTCATCAACAATTATAAACAATAACTTTAATATCTGAAATGCAAAAATTAAAGATATTTATATAGAAAACAATCGCCAAATTTTGACTTTGACGCCCATATATTAGAATGCAGATAAATGAATAATTGTACAAAGCATTTCTATGAACTGTATGATGAATCAGTTTCTGGGGAAAGCAAAAAAAAAAAAAAAAAAAAAAAAAAAAATACGTAGATATGGGAGAGTTAAGGTGAGAAAGCATTACTCTAATTACTCTTTCTCTCTCTCTCTCTCTCTCTCTCTCTCTCTCTCTCTGGTTATGTGCGTGCAGCCTCGATAGGATACCGATTTTTAACAGTCTGCTGCTGCTGTAGCAGCCGCACACCTCACAAGAACCATCAGTAAACAGAATCAATATATACCCAGCGTCTCTAATTCGCCCTCAGCGTCCGGTCACTGATACATGCCACCCCATTCCACATACAGATCATTCCATAATTCAGCCTTGAACTGCGCTCATTGAGCCAGCTTCAGACGTGTATGGTCTGCCATCTGTTTGATGGTAATTTTAACGCATCTCACGATGTGATCGATATACAAATTCCCCTTTCGATATGATCTGGCATATGGCAGAGAGAGAGAACATTCTGCTTTTTCTTCAAAATCTTGAAGTGTTTTGATATATTTAGCTACATAACAGTATTTGTATGATATTTAGCAAATATTTCAGAGCTTTAAGTACATCATGATATGAATTATAAGAAACCACGAATGATTTGGTATAAGTCGTTTTTTTTAGCATCCAATCCAAGAGAAAATAAGTTCTATGAAATAACTAATCACTCGAATGAGCATTTTACGCAACTGGGAACTACTTTCAAGCTCCATCTTTTGTATCACGCTGGTTTCAAGAATCAGGATTTGAATTGCCTCGTAATTCTATAATAAGTGTGCAGTTTCATCAGAGTTTGAATTGGAATATCTTTTATAGTCATATGAGTAGAACTGGTTAATTCTAATGTTTATTTCATCATTCATTTTTATCCCTGTGGTAAAAAGAGGTGACTGTTTTTGTTCATTTAACCCTGAAGTGATTATGCTACCAAATTCCACGATGTTATAGAAAGCTTAGACCCACGTCCTTGGGATGGGATTTAGTTATTAAAATGTGACAATGGGACTGGTGACTGCCAGATATCTAAAAGGATACCGATTGTCCCCTTAGAACAACCCAATAATCTCTTTACTTCAGTACGGATAGAGGCTTTTGGTTGTCGCAATCTAGGCCAAAATTTAATTATAATAATTTTCCGACTCAGAACTTAATCAGTGAATCTGAGTTATGGAGAAGTTTGGCAGTAATTAGAATGCATGAATTTGCATAAAAATAAGCATACATATGTGACCCCAGCACCTAAAAACACATCAGAGATCAATTTAGTTTTTGTGTCTGTCTCTTACGGTTTCCCAAAATATTTATTTAAATATTTATTTCTAAACGAAAACTGCAGCAAATACTGCAGATTTTTTTTTCCATTAGGATGACCCCCAAGAACATATCGTTGATTAAAAATTTGAATAATTTTTGAATAATAGCAAGTCGAAAAGTTTTCGCCCATTCATTTAAAAAAGCTTATCATTAAAGGTCGCCAAATTATAATTTATTCTAGTCTAGAATATATTTTAAAAAATTTTCGAAATATATTTTCTAAAATGTTTTCTGATACGTTTTCGCATATATTCTTGAATGGGTTGATATTGATTTTGATTTCTCTTGTTATATATCAGCATTTCAGTGGACCAACTGCACTAATAAAATGGTCTCATATGAGCATGCCTCTGCAAATAAATATAAGGTGGTGAGATGTGATATTCGTGATAAATTTTCTTTGGTAACATTTAAATCAATATATCAATATATAATATATATATATATATATATATATATATATATATATATATATATATATATATATATATATTATATATGTGTGTGTGTGTGTGTGTGTGTGTGTGTGTGTGTATGGAATATATGTATATATACATATATATTATATTAGTATTATCTCACCAACATTAGTAATAAAAAAGCAATCTGAACGGAAGTAGGATGATAGCAATTCCATTAGAATTACGTCAGTGACAAGAACAGCAAATAAACATATTAATAATAACAGTATTACTATTTTTGAATGAGAATGATTATTGTAAGAGCAAAAATGAGGGTGAGAATTTCTGTATCAAACTGTATATTTAAAGATTGCATCTTAAATAAAAGACGACTCCGTTCCAGCAAGCATTAAATAAGCAATTAATAGATCAGGAGTAAGCGAACACAAGGGGAGGTTGAGTAAACATAGCTAATTGCATGTGCATTTAATTAAGAAAGAAAAGTCTCAGAGGCAGAACAGAAATGCTTGCAGCATTAATGAAAAAATTGTCTAGTGCAAGGGATTTAGTAACCTTAATATAATTGTCATAATTTGTTCCTTAATACAAATTGTTTCAGATTAATATAAAGAAAACCATTAGTGCTGTATCCATACGAACCGCTTGACCGATCAAGACGAAATTTAGCACTCAGCCCCCATTTGACCCCAGAAAGGTTTCTCAATATTTAGTATTAATATTTTCCAGAGCTTTCGAGGTCGGTGAGAAGAATCTTGTCGCTCCGATGCCCTTTAAGTCCAAGTTCAGCTTCAATAGGGAAGGGGGTAACATATAAAAAAAATCGAAAACAACAGATATTAGTGTTTAATACATAGTTTTCAAGGTTGCTGAAATGAATAATGACACTCCTGATGCCTTCAAGTCCAACACCTTTTCTTATTTTACAGGAATGAGAGAGAGAGAGAGAGAGAGAAGAGAGAGAGAGAGAGAGAGGGGAGAGGGAGAGAGAGTTTTTATATATATAATTTTATATAATATATATATATATTATATAGAATATATATATATATTATTTATATTCACACACATATATATGGAGAATTTTCTTTAGCTCAATAACAACTTTAAGGTTTCAAGAAGAATTTCTTTAACATAATTATAGTTTAAGTTGCTAGTTGGAAATCCCATTTCTCTATCTGTATTCATATTCTATACTCGACTTTTCCACAAAACCTCTTTGGCTTTCTTTGTTACTGCCCAGCCTCTAATGGATACTATGGGCCATTAAGCTCCACTACCCTGCACTCGGTTCTGGAATCGCTTCATTTCTTTTGGTTTCAGTGGGGTCACAACAGCGTAATTAAGCGCCTCAGGGGCATGGTCGGCTTTCCACTGAGGGGTCAGAAATGTGTATTTCTGATGATAGAAGTTCACTCTCGACGTTGGTGCCGTTGCTGAATAACCACTGGTTCCATGCAACATAAAAATACCATACAAACAAACAATGTATTTAGAGGAGCAAGTCTTTCCTTCCTTATAATATATTATCGTATTCACTTTGCCTTTTTTTTTTTTTTTTTTTTTCAACACAAGAGAGACTTACTTGCCCGCACACTCCCGGCTTCTTGAAAATGACTCTAAGCGCATTAAAATTCAGCGCATTAAAATAAGCCTATTAAAATCATGAAATAATAACTAATAATAATAATAATAATAATATAATAATAATAATAATAGGTAATAATAATAATAATAATATGAAATGATTGCATCCCTTTTTTTAATAAATGGGGGATAATTTTTCCTTTTTTTCCTCAAGCGTGGACCTCCAAAGAAGGATGCTGAAGTGACTCACTATTTTCCTAAGGTTTTTGTTCTGTGACAAGGAAACTCTGCTTAATCTAGTAAAGGAGTAAGGAAGGCTCTTCTCGTGTGTCGTTGAAGTGTGTTAATTTGGATAGAAAAAATATCTTTTCTTGTGTACGTTTCCTTTCCGGATAGAAAAAGAATCATAGTTACTTTCAGATGATTTATATTGCAGTTAGTAAAAAAAAAAAAAAAACAGTCAGCTTAACTGGAGATCACATTATATATTCAGATGTAAGAAAGTGTATCGTTGAAAGTATTTTTTTTTTTTTTTTTTTACATTTGAAATAAATTTAGGTTTCAATTTTCTGTTTTATAAAAGTAGAGGGTACTTTAAAACGAGGTTGTTTTGTCTGGAATATTTGTTATTCCCTTTATACAGTGCCGATCTTGAATGGGAATTAGCGATGCACGTCTCAATTCCGCATAGAGGAGAAGACAACCGCCAGAAAATATGTTATCCAGGGTGGAGTCCTACGCGTAAATTTCGATGTCAGTATCATGTACTTCGAATTTTTCATAAATTAATTAAATCAAGACCGTTCTCCATGTAATCATCTGGATCTTTTTTTTTACATTTTTTATTTTCTTTTTATTTTCCGATGCAGAGATAGATACTAACTCTTTACAACTGGACACAGTAATATGAATAACTTTACATTAAACTTTTAGTAAACTTGGCAGATATAGCAACAAAATAGTCATAACTTTTTTCCAGAAAATATAGATGCAAACCTTATATCAATAAACAAATCAGGTCTTCTCCAAATCCAAAACATGGATTTTTTTTTTTTTTATTTAAACATTCATGAAGTCTTTGTCTGCAACTTAATTATTTTCTGACATAACTTTACTTTGCGTTTGAAAGCGTGCTTCCAAACTTTGCTCTGTTCAATGCTTTTATTTTTCCTGTTAGGATACCAAACTGCAACTTCAGCTGGTGATCATTTTGTTTCTTGAAGGTAGCTGTAATGAATTTCTTAGACATGAAGCACCGTAGCTTCATATATATACAAGTAATATATATATATATATATATATATATATATATTATAATATATAAATATATATATATATATACAATATATATATATATATATATATATATATATATACATATATATATATATATATATATAAATATATATATAAATAATATATATATTATATTATTATTGTTAAGGGGGAAAAAATGCCGGATGCTCAAACCTCTTCACAATTATATACTCTATTCTTGACATATTAAAACGAACGTGGACTCGTATTGCACGAAGCAAGTGTAGAATTATTAGGAACTTCAATAGATACGAAGTTAGATTGTGTATTCCGACTTTATTTTGATAATTAAAGTAATTGCTCTGTTGACTTAACAATCAGCGACACATTGTAAATGTTCAGCATTTTTCTAGTTGACCGAACTCCATACTAACTGTCGATATCCACAAACCTTTGTCAAGCTAGCTGTATCACCACAGTCACCATCATGGGGTTTCCCTAATGCAGCGTTTATTCGTGAAAATCCAAGTATCGCACCCTCCGCCACTGCTGTTTTACACTGATATAAATTGTCCTCAGCTTCAAGAGAGTGAAACATTTAGACCTGACGAAAACACCGATCATTGAGCCCTGGGTGCCTATTAGAAATGAAGAAAGATTTTCACAGAGGTCTTGGTGCCTATCAACAGAATTAGAGAAGTACGGTTTTGTTGATGGTGTAAAATCCAGGTTGCCGAGAGGTGCGGATGTGTGTATGCATGCATATATGTGTTTATTTATGTATATGTGTATGGTTGTGTGTGCTTGTTTGATTGAATACGTTAAGCAGTCATAGGTCTATACATTAAAAGTTAATGAGGGCTTGGAACGCGATGATTTTTACCAGTGGGAAAGGTATCGTGAGTTGGCGCCTCTCTTTCTAAAGAGAAAATGCTCTCACAATAATTGATAAATGAAGTAATCAATTAACATTAAAAGCAGATAATAATCTAAGCCTTTATGTTTAAAACAAACATTGTTCATAAGTTGTATACGTGTATGTTTAGGAATTGTGCAATGTTAAGACCTCCCATGACCTTTGAATATAATGTTGGATGAACTCAGTAACAAAATCTAATATGTTATTATGAAGTGTTAAAATGTTAGCTCTCCCTTATGATATAAAGAGCGCATTAAGCAGATTGTCCTTTTGCTTTCATGAGAGTGAAATTAAATAAAAGAAAACAGAAAATCTCTATAAATAAGTATAATGTAACCTGCGTTTACTGGTCAATAGTTATTTTCTATTGTACGTTTGAATGGTAGAAATATATTTCATCGTGGTTGTACATACATAACAGGAATTAAAAAACACAAGTAAAAAATACACCGAAATTTCGAGTTTTCTGTACAGTGTATAATACTGTATGAGCTTGGCCCATGAAGCTTTCAGCCACGGCCCGGTGGCGGCCTGTCCTATAGTGTTGCTAGAAGCACGATTATGTATAACTTTGACCTTAAATCAAATCAAAACTACTGAGCCTAGAGGGCTGCGGTTTGGTGATTGGAGGGAGGATGATCAACGTATGGATTTGCAGCCCTCTAGCCTCAGTAGTTTTCAAGATCTGAGGGCGGACGGACAGACGAAGCCGCCATGATAGTTTTTCATTTACAAAAAAAAAAAAAAAAAAAAAAAAATTCGCAACTCCCTTCGTCTATTGTCTTTAAGAATAATGATAACGCAAGAAAAGTCGGCAGAGGATGCCCACAACAGCGGTGCTTTATGAAGAATAAAAGGACGGTGTTAAAATTTTCTGATCGATGAAATCCGGAGTTCCTCTGACACATTTTTTAAAGTTCAAAGCGGTGCTAAAAATATTTTCACCCAACGTAAGCTGCGATCCGATTCTCAAACGGTATAGGTTGATAGTGTGTCGTGTGTGTGTGTATATATATATATATATATATATATATATATATATATATATATATATATATATATATATTACATATATATTATCACCAAAATGGAATTATCAGTGAAGAATGGATTGCTACTTAGTGACTTGAAAGCTCGACAATATCCTCCAACCAATGAGGTCAGTCGACGTTCAGTCAGGGAGATTTGTTATAAGTTAATGCCGAATCTGGCGTACTTATCCCCTTGAGTGCAGGGATTTATGCTAAGCGTCCGCATCAACTTACCCCCACCATGTAAAGCCGATTGCACGTTTTGAAACACTTAGCTCTTTTTATTAATTTTTCATCACACCACTATGGTTTATATACAAATGTTAAGCGAGAAATGTTCAATATCCAGTTCGCGCTACCTCAGAAATATCACCTAATGGGGATAATAAGAGATAAATGGATTGGTGCCTAAGTGACTGGAACACTCGACAGTACCTTCCAACGACTTCCAGTCGAAGCTCCCATTACCAACCTAGTCCACTCAGCCACATTCCTGACACACCGTCAGCAAAAAGGAGGACTCGAGGAGACGTATCCCCAACGTCTTACTTAATGTTATTAGAAATAAAAGGAGGCCATTAAGAAGAGGAGAAGGGGGGGGGAGGGAAACATCTTTTATCCGAATAAGTGTTTGCACGCCGCCGGTGCCGTGGTCGGTATGGTGTTAGCATACCACCTCGGTGGCCGCGAATTCGATTCTCGGGGCATTCCATTGAGGTGTGGAGAGATGTTTGTGTTTCTGGTGTTCACTCTCGACATGGTTCGGAAGTCACGTAAAGCGTTGGTCCCGTTGCTGAATAACTAAAAAAGGTGTTTTTTTTTTTCCTAATAGTGTGAGTAGCGTGAAGTTACCTTCATAAAAACCACGCTAATGTTTAGTTTCAATACTGCTAAAACCCCAACGTATGGAGAAGGACACACACACACAGACACACTGAGTACTGAGCTGTCAAAATGGGGATATCATGATAGCTCATTCGTATAACAGATATCGCAAGATAATGCATACCATTAGATCAGCACATTCTCAAGTTTCTAAATAAATTAAATACGTTTGTATTGATAAAAAAAAACAAGAAATTCTTTCGATACCACTAAACAATTTCATAACGAACTTACTTGCTTCTGTCAAAATCATGCTCTCCAAATTAGCGATGTAATGTTCCTCCCTACTCTTATTCGTATGTACAAAATAGAGCGGACACAATTACAACCTCCTGGCTGGACCATTGCATCACGTCTCCACAATGTCATGACTCTGTTGTAGGACCTACAACATTCGCTACGATCTTGCAACTGGCTACGATTCGCATCCTCTATTGGTGTCATTCAGTACCACATCCCTCCTACCGTGAACCCCCGTAACTGATCGCCCACCCAACTATTAATAGGGATTTTTAAAAAACCAACAGAAAACCAGATACTTTTAGGGCGACCACGGAAACCAGGTTGCTGTCAATAGTTCAACCAGCAGACGTTCTTACTTTGTACTAAAAACAAAATTCAGAATTGACCACCGCAGGAAAGATCTGAGAGAATTCTATTCGAACATAATTAACGCTATGCTTGCCTCCGGCAGGGCTACCTTTAGATTCCGCCAAGGAAAGTTTCGTTATATACCTGTTTGGAATGACTTGGTTAAAGATCTGTACACATTCACGAGAAATGTTTTTTAAACCGCCGGGTAGAGGCAAAATAGTAACCCAATAAGGGTGATGAAATGTCTAGAAATTTAGATTCCTCGTTTTTGGAAAGATAGTCAATCCCTAAATCCCAAAGCTAAAAGCGAATCACAGATTAAGGGAGAAGCCGTCGGTAACGAGGCTACGAAAGAATGTGGGGCGATCACTTCAGCACTATCCCGAGTTGCATAAACAATCAAGACTTCCGAAAGGATGTAGATAATATCCTTACTGATAATATTAAATTTCATTTTCTCCGATCGTATTACGGCAGCGATGCCATAAATTACCTACCTAATAATAAATCGTCCGGATGCGATGATCTTCCAGCAGAAGCTTTCAAAACCTGCCACCCGATAATTGACATTTTGCTAACTGCCCTATTCAATACGTGCACATTCACAAGTTTCGTTCCAGACTCCCTACTCTTACTTCATTACTCAAAAAAAAAAAACAAAAAAAAGGTAAAGAATACCCTTTTTATTTTATTTTATTTATTTATTTTTTATTTATTTATTTATTTATTTATTTATTTATTTATTTATTGATTTATTATTTGTTTGGGGAGAGGTGCACTGTGCAGGTGCAGAACTGAAAAGATTAAAATGAAGAATTTATATAGATCAGAAACAAAAGATAAAGATCAGATGTAATTGAGGTAAGAGACATATTTTGTAATAAGGCAATACAAAGAAAATAGAGAGAGAGAGAGAGAGAGAGAGAGAGAGCAAGAGGATAGAGAGAGAGAAACTGGCTAAGCAGAAAAGGAAACAACGGGGTGTCAATAACCGATAATAAAAGAAAATAGTCAGAGATAGAGAGAAAATGCTGAGACGAAATTCATTGCCTCACCCTTCTACGGTGATTAATTGCTCTAGTTATGAGATTAAAGGTATTCCCTTGTTGTCAGACAAAAAAATACAATTCACATGATGATGTGAAGACTGCGGACATTTATCTAAGAAAGGAAGAGAAATTAAATATTGTCGATATGTACACACACATGCATACATATATATATATATATATATATATATATATATATATATATATATATATATATACTACTATATATATATATATATATATATATATATATATATATATACTATATATATATATATATATATATATATATATATATATATATATATTAGTATATATATATATATATATATATATATATATATAATATATATATATATATATATATATTGTGTGTGTGTTTGTGTTTGTTTGTTTATGTGCATGTGTAAACTTAGCCCGCCTACTTGGTCCTCAGCTATCTTCAAGAGAACCTGCATACGATAGAATAAATTGTAAATGCATATCTAACGGTATAAAGTCCCTAATCCAAAAACATTGGCCCTAGTAAGCTTTTAGGATTTTTTTAAAATTTATTTTTGCAGCCTTTCTGGGCTAACTACAGCCACTCATTAATATTCATAATAGTTTTACAGTTCTTTGAAAATTAACGGATCAAGTTACATTCTCTTTAACTGATAACCTATCCCTATGAAATTTCTTTTTTAAAAACTCAAGGAAATTATATTCAGGTTCAGCAGTATCATTCAGTTACATCAATTTTCAAAAAGTCCAGTGGAAAAAGCTCTCTCTCTCTCTCTCTCCTCTCTCTCTCTCTCTCTCTCTCCTCTCTCTCATGAATGATGATTGTGATGTTAATCTAGACTTGTCTTACATTTCTTAATCATGCCTTTTAACGTGATGTACACGATATATCTTACACAGAACAATTAGTATTGTCAGAAAGCTCCTTATAGTGTTTTTTTATTATATAGTGGTTCTTAAATGCTGTAAAAACGATATATTCTTTTAATTTGGAATTATCTCAGAATTACTACTTTATGGCAGGAAAATCCCTTTTTGCATGTATGTCTGTGTTTTCTGTTTTACTTCACCAACTTATTTGTTGTTGTCAGTGGCTGCGAATATTAGTTTTCATTTACTATATATATATATATATATATATATCTATATATATATATATATATATATATATATCTATATATCTATATATATATATATATTTGTGTGTGTGTGTGTGTGTGTGTGAGTGTGAGTGAGTGTGGGTTTAAAGAAGACAGCAACGGGAGTTAAAATCTACAGGGTACGTACTAGTAAAAGTACGATATCAATTATAAAGATTGCAAATATTTACTAATTCTGGATACTTCGAGAGAGAGAGAGGGAGAGAGAGAGAGAGAGCGAGATAGAGAGAGAGAGAGAGGTCATAACTGACATGGGAGAAAATACTTGCCAAATCTGATCAAAAAGGACACATCAGGAATTATGTAAAAAAAGAAACATAATCTAGGAAATGTAAAATAAATATAACAGCCTTATCCCTCCCCTCTAGAAGGGTGAAATTCATTCCGAGATAATTGGGGTTGTTGTCCCCCTTTCGCAAATGCGGAAATCTCAAAGGTTCAACGATTTAGTTGAAGAGACTACACGTGAGTAAGGAGAGTTTAGAATGCCTTTCTGTGACATGACTCTCCCGGTAAACAGTGTTGCTTATCCTGCAATTCTTTCGACATAGAACTCTTAAAAGAATTTTTAAAACAGAGTTTTCCAAGTATCATTATCTTACGGTTGTTTTTAAAAAAGACACGCGTAAAAAATCTTGCAAAGCTAATCTTGGTAATGACTTGGAGAGAAAAGACGAGTTGTAGACAGGAAAACATTCCGATTGGTGTTCAGAAAATATGTTTGTATTTAGTTATCTGAATTATTCAGTCATGCGCGTAAACGAAATAACACATATTCACATTTCATATTGAACACGGAGAAATATGGTTATCTTATATCAGGATTATTGTCGTGTGTTTTCAAAATGAGTAAAATAGCAATTTCAGCAGTATACTCTTTATGATTAGTGTTGGTAAATATTCACTTTATGGAAATACATTTGATGCAATCTGTCCACGAATGCACGTTGTATGAACTGATAGGAGCAAATGCCATGAGGATGGGTGGGGTTGGGGGATTTTGGGGGTACGTGGGAGCTGGGAGCTGGGCGAACGAACTGAGAGAGAGAGAGAGAGAGAGAGAGAGAGAGAGAGAGAGAGAGAGAGAAATAACTGCATTTGGCATATCAACTTCCCCATTGATATCTGAAGATTAAATTTGTCAACTTTAATGAACGGAAAGAACCCGCAAAACGTACGACTGTTTTCAAGATTGAGATTCATATTTCCTGTCACAAGAGTTAGTAGTGTGTTTTTAATGCTTTACAGGGTTGTAATTATAGAGAAAATCATATGCTTTTGTCTCAGTGCAGACGGAAATGCTTGCTTATTGATAACTTCAAACAAAACAACCTTCGCTGCATAAAAAAAAAGAAAAAAAAAATACGCAGCTCCCTAAATTTTGTGAGCCGCAGTTCTGGCCATGACAAAAATAAAAACTTCTGTACTTTATAAGTTTTAAGACCCATTTTGCGACCATAGCTATGTTTGCAAGAACTCTGACAGACAGTCCTAGTTTCCAAAATAACCATGGGATCTTTCCTAGAGAGTGACCCCATGGGTTTTAACTCGGTAATGTATATGTATCGACCTTTGCGGGGTGTTTAGTATAAGCCCGTTGAGGATGGCCGTAAAAACATAAACAAATGACTGTAAATATCATGAAGATAATGATCCCTAATTAAATATTAGTCAGAGATAACGACCCCCCGAAAACCCTGGGGGTTACTATCTAGGAAATATTCTAATTATGTATATGTTACATAATGAGTCCCTTTACAGAGATTCTGCCTCACTGGTCAACCAATGGTTGAGGCTTTCTTTCCTCTCTTATTCATGAAACGTCGATGTTAACATAATCTTCGAGGCATTCTGTTAGGTTTCGCCGTCCACATGCATTCACATTGTGTGTATAGCGCCTCAGTCGTGATCGGTATGGTCTTGACCTGTCACCTCGGTGGGAGCGAGTCGATTCTCGAGCATTCCATTGAGGTGTGAGGGATGTGTATTTCTGGTGATAGAAGTTCACTCTCGACGTGGTTCGGAAGTCACGTAAAGCCTTTGGTCCCTTTGCTGAATAACCACTGGTTCCATGCAACGTTAAAACACCATACAAACAAACATTTTGTGTATTTTGTTTCTCTACTTTGTATATTCCATGTATTTGGCCTTGAGCTGAAATAGAATTTATTATTATTTTATTATTAGATTATTATGTAATAAAAACCCACAATTACACAGGAAACTATATTACTATGTAAAATAAAAAAAAAGCTTGTATTTTTTACCTAGTAATATAGTTTACTATATTAATGGGGATTTTTATCACACAGATTGTTGGAACGACTGACGTCGGGGAAAGAGGGAAGAACCATAAAAAGCATCAAAGGAAAGTTCATCTTAATTCAATGTGATATGAATCGTGGCCAGTATAATTAACTTCCCAGTTTATGGTTTTTATTTCTCTTTACTTGCCATCATGCTCATTTTCTCTGGTTGAGTTTCTAACTTTGGAAAATGTAAAATATTTTCCTCGAAATTACAACATCTAAGGAGTCCATATTGCGCCATTCTCATCACCTTAATAGACAAGAAAAATTAGAAGGGAAATTTAAGCATTAATCAATTAGCCTTAGTTTTTAAACGTTAACCTTTATCAGTTATAGAGATTGAATGCAAATCAAATAAGAGTTAAATGACCTTTTATAGCGGTCTGTTTGTCTCTGTGAATGGAGAGAGAGAGAGAGAGAGAGAGAGAGAGAGAGAGAGAGAGAGAGAGAGAAAGGAGAAAATTCTCATTTCTCAGTCTCAAGTTGTTAATCCCTGTAAACCACCAACGTAGAAGTAAAATAAGACTGGAGTTTTTCTGGTTTTGGAGGTCTCGCTTTCCTTGTTACTTCATTTTCGCTACACCATTTTAGAATGAGAGTTTCCACAAGGAATTTTACCCTAGAGATTTATGTAGCTTTTCGTAAACTCACCTGAAAGTCAAAATGAAGGGTAACTGACAACGTTATTTGTTAGTTCTAAAATCTTTAGTATTCTGATTTATAGCTTTCAGATCCAACGAATATTTTTATCCACTGTCTTTGGCAATTCATCCACCAATGGAAATAACTATTGCCAGGAATTGTACCAAAGTAAATCATCTGTGATGGAAGGTATCCAATCTGAATTACTTAACTACTTTGCTAGCATCAGAATGAAAGGAACAAAATCAGTAATTACGAAACATTTAAACGTTGAGGAGAATAACGTTATAATTTATAGACATTCTCTCTCTCTCTCTCTCTCTCTCTCTCTCTCTCTGTTTGCGCAAAATTCTGATCTCCGTGTCTGGCTCATTTCCCAGCTACGTGTTTCCGGTGGATCAACAATCAACCACCTCATTAGTTCCTGGACCTACATCACTTAATGTAAATATAGTTCATTTAAAAACTAAAGTCTAGAGTTTTATGTAAATTCCTCCTATTTCAGTAATATCGGCCTTCTGCCGTAATTTTGTTGTAGTTGTGATCACTTGTCCCTCCATTCAAGGCCATTTTTAAGAGTGTTAAGACCACATTTTCCAGGTGGGTCCGAGCAGTTCGGAACAATATATATATATATATATATATATATATATATATATATATATATATATATATATATATATATATATGTATAACAGAATCACGAAAGTTAGGAACGTGATAATCCATAAATAAAGATAAAATGCCACGAAGGAAAATAAACGAAGGAGTCTGCGAGATCTTTCGGCTGAAAAGCCCATTACTGAAAGCAGCTATGACAAAAATACGAGAAAAGACAATACAAGAAGGTTCGTATAACTGACAGATAGGGATTATAAAAGGATTAGTGCCTAGAATCCGACACACCTGGAAGATAAGAAACCTTCCCAAACAAGCATAAACAAAGGGTGCAATTAAAGGTTTAAGACAATCATCTCAGATACAATCTCCAGACAATTAAAGGATTATAGTGACAGCTATACGGAACCTGGTAGACAAAACCATATTCACAAAAAAAATGACAGACATACATTACAATAAATTTTTTTTTTTTTTTTTTTTTTTTTTTTTTTAATAACTCTAAGGCAACTGATTTTTATTTAAGTCAGTAATTATATATTTGAGGTCATTCTTAAACATGTTACAGATACAAGGGTCTAAATGAAAAAGGCCACGACTAACATTGAAATTACAATGAAAAGTAAGTTGTATTAAAGCAGATTCTAAAAGATTTCGTGATAAGACATCTCTTGACCGTGCAATTACTGAACTGTCAATCCAATTAATTCGGTGGTTGTTTTCACTTAAATGAATAAATAATGCATTAGATTTTTGCCCAGTTTTTACAGAGTATTATGCTGGCTTAGCCTTACTTCTAAGCCCTTGCTCGACTGTCTGAGGTAGAATGAGGGACAATCCATACATGGAATTTTATATATTATGTTGTTGCTTTCTCTGGGGCCATTTTTTATTAACATTCTTTTTAGTGTGTTATTATAGGAAGAAACAAGGTTGACACTAAAAGCTTTTAACAATGGTTTAATGGTTTCAAATCCGTTAAAATAAGGCAAACTGAGAATGTTCTTAGAATTTTCTTTCTGTGTGTTGTTTTTCAGTATAAAACTTTTTGTGGGCTTAATTATAACAAATGTCTAATATATGTGAAGGATAGCATAAATCTTTCCCTATTTTTCTTATGTATTCAATTTCTTGATCCAAATATTGTGGACTGACAATTCGTAATGCTCGTAAAAACATAGAGGAAAAAAATTGATATTTTTATATTAAGATGGTGGCCTGAGAAGAAATGAACATAAGTTAAGTTGTTAGTCGGTTTCCTATAAATACTGAATTTACATTGAAATGGTTCTCTATGTATCAAAACATCTAAGAAAGGGAGGCAATTGTCTTTTTCTAATTCTAGAGTAAACTTAATCGATGGTACCTGGTTATTTAATTTAGAGAGTAAATCATTTACATCAATACCGACAGGAAGAACAGCTAAACAATCATCAACGTAACGATACCACTTTACAGGAATATGAATGATATTAGGTAAGTAGCGTTTTTCGAAGAATTCCATATACAGGTTTGAGAGCAATGGTGATAAAGGATTTCCCATTGCCATGCCAAAACAATTTGTTGATAAAATTCACCATTGAATATAAACTTACAATCACAAATGCACAAACTCGTGAGTGAAATAATGTGACTTATAGGTAGAGGTAATTCATGCTGAGTTAGTTCATTGCTAAGATATTCTAAAATAGAGTCTATAGGGACTTTAGTAAAAAGAGAACATACGTCAAAACTAACGAATCTATCAGTAGGGCAAAGAGCAATTTTGTATAATTTATCAACTAAATCTAGAGAATTATATATATGAGAATCGGAGATGGTTCCAAGTAACGGGGACAAGATCTTAGTGATATATTTCGAGAGTTTATATGAAATTGAACCAACAGTACTGATAATAGGCCGCATAGGTTATTTTCTTTGTGCGTTTGACTAATCCATATAAGTAAGGTAGCGAAGGAGAATTGACTGACAATTTTGCCTAGTAGTTCTGTTTTATCTTTAAGGATACTTTTCACTATGCTATTGAAGTTTTTTATGACTTGATCAAGAGGATTTTTTGTTAGTTTTTTTATAAGTCACATCATCATCCAGTAGGGCTTGCATACGTGATATGTAGTCAGCTTTATCTAAAATTACTATACTATTTGACTTATCCGCTTTTGTGATGTGGATAGTATTGTCCTTTTTAAGATCGGTCAAACTTTTCTTATAGCGAGCAGGGAAGTTACTTTCATGCTTAACATTGGCAGCTCCGTAAACAATACCTTTAATCATGTCGACTGATTTGAGGAGGAATCCATAACCTATTTTTCAAATTTACTTAGGGATGACCCCAATCATTAAAGCGAAGGTCTACTTGTTGCAAAGAAAGATAAACCATATCCAAGCGCACTCACAACATTTTCACTTATTTGTTTACTAGATAAGTTAACAACACAATCTTGACGTGCACAATTAGTCCAATCACTGCTATCAATAAGATTTTTAGTTTTCTGTCGAGTTTCCTTTTCAGGGCTCTGTAGTCCTACGTAGTTTTTCGTAAATTTCCCGTCGCAGCGAGTCCTTCCAATCCCAGCCCCGGGATAGAATGATTGAAAGAGATCCTTGTTCTTTCCAGTTCCTTGAATTTTTCTCTCTCTTCTTGCTTGGCGGCTGCTAGTGCTGTTTATTTTTCCTTCGTGGCATTTATCTTTATATATATATATATATATATATATATATATATATATATATATATATATATATATATATATATATATATATATATATATATATATATATATATGAATGTTCAAATGATGACAATCTTTAATTCCAAACTTTCAACAAAGGCTCGTCTGCCTTCAGAACATTATATATATATTATATATATATATATATATATATTATATAATATATAATATCTAATATATATATATATATTGTTCTGAACTGCTTGGACCCCCCACCCTTGGAAATATGTGCTCTAACACTCTTAAAAATGGCCTTGAATGGAGGGTACAAGAGATCACAACAACAACAAATTTACGGCAGAAGGCCGATATTACTGAAAAAGGAGGAATTTACATAAACACTGGACTTTAGTTTTAAATGAACTATATTTACATTTTTAAGTGATTGTACGGTCCCCCCAGGTCACTAATGGAGGTTTTTGGTTGATTGTTGATCCCCACCGGAAACACGTGGCTGGGAAATGAGCCAGACACAGAGATCAGAATTTTGTGCAAACAGGTTATTTTAATGCAAGACGTATTCCAAACGGTTCCCAATTTCTCCCACAATCAGGCATGGTGTTTGTCTGCAAAGAGATTGCATTCTAGCCATCAGTACTAAGGTGAGGAATATGTTGGGAACGTTACACACTACTTTCTCTCAGTCTAAAAATTTACAAACCACTTAAGGGGCATGAGATGACTGGGAGTTTACACAGAAAGGACTATTACGTTGCTTAAATTAACTAGAGGATGCTTACTAGCATCACAAGGGAATTTATCACAGCATTGAACCCTAATTGGGGAGTGAGAAGCTGAACAAACGAGGGGGGGGGAAAGTCCGCCCATGGAAGAATGGAAATGAAATACAAAAGGCCAAACAATTTCTTAGCTGAACTGAAATTTACGTTTCACAGTACCTGGAAATCCTGGGCTTGGTAGTCTTCTTATCTGCTGATATTTCTGTGCAATATGGAGGTATAAAAATACTTGGGATCCCCCAGAGGAGGCAGGGGGAGCAGAAGGGGTGAAGTGGAGTCTGCAGGGCTCAAGAAAGTCTGAAGAAGTCTTGCTTCTGAGTGGTCCGGAGAGTTTCTGAGAGTTTCTGAGTGTTCTAAGAGCAAGCTGCTGTGGCCCTGTTCTTTTAAAATCTCGCTGGTAGGCTCCGCCCTAATTCAAGGTTCCCTGGTGGGGGGCAAATTCAGAACAGCCAATGTTATAAAGAGGTATTAACTTTCCCTTGGGTCTGGCGTAAAGATCCGTTAACCAATAATATATATATTATATATAAGTATAATATAGTCTATATATATATATAATATATATATAAGTAGTGCTTTTATAGATTGTATTATATTAATTATATATATATAAAAATGGGCTTTTAATTTATATCCCGTTTCATTTTATATATATATAATATAATTAGATTATATAGTATATATTATATATTATATATAAATATAAGAATAATTTTCCCCAATAATATGGAATGTAAGATGACAATCATTAATTCCAAACTTTCCAATGCCCGTCTGCCTCCATCTTCAGGGTCCCAAATTATGAAAAGCACAGGATCTTCAACAACTTAAATTTACCAAATCCTGGCGACTGACCAGACTTTTTTTGTTAAAGACATCGCAACGGGAGTGATACAACACATCAGATGCACACGAGAAAGAATTTATTGCATCATTATACCTTGGTGCAATAAATTCAACGAATGCAGCATTTTCCAGTTGTCGGATTCTAACTTACAAAAGGAACAATAGTCGTATCATTTACGCTACAGAAGACTTGCCCTCGACCCATTCATTCTGTTTATGAGCACGAGGGATATTAAAGCGACAAGACGTGGATTGTCATCAGGCTTTGAAATGACGTTTATTTACCCCAACTATAAATTTCGACTGAACGCTATGATGTCAGATGCTTTTGTAGCTAGAATCGCTATCAAGGGGAGTCTGAGGCCCAAAAGGCCGTGCATTTCTGTCATAGTTAACATAGTTTTAGGCGTAAACATTTCATGTGAGAATATTTTTCTGAGGTTCTTGAATACACGGTGTCCCAACCCGACTCAAAAAAAAAAAAAAAAAAAAAAAAAAAAAAAAAAAAAAAAGACTAGGCCGGCTTTGTAGTTTTACATTTTCATCCGATATTCGAGGGAATGATATTTCTCATTAGATGTTTTCTTCTATATTGCTAACCTGGTAATATTTAGTAAGGATTTTACAATTAGTTAAAGCTCCTTTGAATTATGCAAGTGAGTGGCTATAAACTCTCCAGGTTCATTGATTATCAGAACTATTTCCGATACAAAGAAATTGTAGTACTACATAACACAGTTCTTACATTTTTTTTATTTATTGATCTCACCTTTTTTTTCTATATTTTTTGAAAATTTTGAAAAAATGAATACTATATTATAAGATGAATCCAAATTTAGACTAATTGGTGAACCTAACTTCATGGCCATATATAAAAAGCAAGATAAGATCAACCGATTCCTAAGGAAGCTAAAACAAGAAGGTATTATTTCTGATGAGACTTTTCGTGACCTATTTGTGACAGGGTCCTCTTTTGAAGTGCTCTATGGGCTCCCAAAAATGCATAAAACTGGTATCCCTTAGAGACCAATTATGGCAGCATACAACTGCCCTTCATATAATATATCTAAATTTTTGGTAAAAATCTTAAAACTCACAATATACTATTAAAATGGTTTCTTATTCCAACGTGACATTATTTTACAGGATGGTGATTTGGTGATGAGCAGCCTTGGTGTCGTGTCCTTATTAACAAATGTCAGTGTCCCCAGTAAACTATTGATATAAATTTGGATGAGGTTTTTCAGGATAACGATTTTTTTGCAGTTTTAATAAGATTAATTTTAAAACTTCACCGCAGCTTGCAGTGCGAGACTCTGCCTTTATTTTTAATGGTAAACTCTTTCTGCAGGCAGAAGGAGTAGCCATGGGTTCTCCTTTGGGCCCCATTTTTGCAGATATTTTTATGGGACATCTGGAAAACCGTTTCTTAAAAGATTGCCCTTCCAATTTTCAACCGGCTTACTATAAGAGATATGTCGATGACACTTTTGCCTTTTTCAGACACCAATGGCAATGTAAACTGTTTTTGGATTATGAAAATAATATTCATCCCAATATTCGTCCGAAGAAGAGCAAAACAACACCTAGGTTTTTTCCATGTTAAAGTCGCTCGAAAAAGTACTTTTACAGGACCAGGTAGCAACTTCTTTAGTTCTTGTTTCTTTCGATTTAGGACCAATGTAATAACCACACTTGATTTTAGAGCCCTAAAATAGACATCAGATTGGATTGTCTTCCATCAAGAAATAGAGTTTTCAGTAGAGTATTTTTCCCAAAACTTTTTTCAAGAAGGACTTGTACACAGAATTGTCAACAACCTTCTTACCAAATCAAAGATGGAACCGAGTGTTTAATTTTAATGTTCCCAGACTTACCATGTTTGCTACGATGCCTATTTTTCACATTGACAGATTACGACAAAGGATGGTAAAAATAATTGAGAACGAATTTGGCTTCCTCAAGCTCAATCTTATTGAATGCGAAAAAGATCAGTGGCTTTTTTTTATTTTAAGGATAAATTTCAGGACTTCATGAAGTCCAACGTTATATACAAATATGAATGCCCAAAATATCTCAGAAGTTGCGTTGGTTCCTCGCAAAGGTTACTGCAGGTCCGCTATTACAGCCACTTGAGATTAAGCTATAGGACAGGATCTAGAATATCGAACCCTGAATTCTCAATTATCAGAATACACGCATCAAAATGCAAAATTCCCATCGAAAAGAGCCAATTTTCCATTATTGGCACTACCAGTCAAACAACACTGTTGATGGTTCTTTATACTAGAAAACTTACCCATCTGCGATGCGCAGAGAAATTCTTATTCAACGTTGTTTCCCCTCTGTTAATGATATTCTCTCTCTCTCTCTCTTAAAGTAAGTAAAGGGACGATCAATGAACGTAAAGAAGTTCGTATTCATTATTGTTTACCCTCTTTTAATGATTCTCTCTCTCTCTCTCTCTCTCTCTCTCTCTCTCTCTCTCTCTCTCTCTCTCTCAAAATATAAGTCAAGTAACGAAGACGGTGATGGGATTATCGGATTACTTAGCTCTCAAATCACAAATTATCTCCTCTCTCTCTCTCTCTCATTTTTCGATAGCAAGATAAAATTATAAAATTGTATTGCATTAATGTCGTTAAATGGCTCTCTCTCTCTCTCTCTCTCCCTCTCTCTCTCTCTCTCTCTTTTGTCGGGACTTTCATTTAACGGAAACAGGGATCTTGATTGGTTCGTTTCTTTGTCAATTACTTTGCACGTTGATACAAATAATGAAGTATCTTTCTTTTCATTATGTACTGCAAAGACGCAACTTGTATGTCAGTGCGTTATGGCTACTGATAAATGCTCTTATGATCCTGTCCTTCTTCCAAAAAAATGAGTAGAAAGTAGGAACTTGTCAGTTTTCCTTTTATTATGTCCATTGGCAGGATCGAAATTCCAAAGCAACATTAACCGGGCCAGTACTTCAACATTATTTTGTGCACTGGCAGTCCCGACGGATTTAAGTTATGCAAAAAATCTTAACGAATATTGATGATAATTTTCATCTTCTATTGTGTCTGAGCTGAAATATTCGCGACTTTCTCCGGGGAAGTTGTACAGAAATTATGGTATGAAAAAATCATAAATTAACGAAGTCTACGGTAATAACCAGCCTCGTTTCACGGCCTCGTTTCACGGCCAGAAAAAGCTCCGTTTCAGGGAATCCCTTCTCACCCCCACCCCACCCCTACAAAGGAGGGGGGTAGGTGGATGAAACCCCATTACAAACCATCTTAGGGGTCTCCACCATAACCCTGCCAAGTTTCATGCCCATCTGACCAGCCGTCTGGGCCGTGATTGGAGTGACAGACAGACAGACAGACAGACCAGAGACATTATGCCCATTTATAGTATGATTCACAACTATTTGCAGGATATGATCTCTGTTTACATTTATGTTAATAGTTACACTAAGGGAACACAACACATGAATAGAATAAAAGTCATAAAATATATTTCAAAAATTAAGTTCATAGCTAAATAAATCTATTAAGTTTGAAGTAAATGAATTATATACATAACCTGATCGACATATGTTCTATGGGATAACACAAAATATGACGACTTCTTGTTGAAGACCTTGAAGCGACGGTTAGCACTGTTGGTAGGGCCACAAGCTTCGAAAGTACATCAATAAATGGGTTGGAAACAAGTCAATGGTTTTGTTAACATTCGCCCGAGTTATGAGGCTAGGCCAAAAGTAACCCCAGATACGAAATCATCATATACATATATATGTAAGGGTAGGAGCCTGGAAAAACACAAAATCAGACCATGTATTGTTAACATTTAAACCCCTCAACAATAGGTGAACAATTCACAAAATATCCTAAAAGAAAATCACTTTACAATCACCTCACAACAGTTATTTTCAACCATTCTAAAACATAAGTTTAAATAACATGTTAAATAACATTAACACTACTCGTTTACTTATATGTAAAATATAAATACCTTCATATGTAGTGGTAGGTGTCAGGCGGCAATCACAGATAAATGAGGGCGAAAATTGAAGTCACTTACGGAAACCCAACAAGGATAGTTTAAGAAAAAATAAATTAACTCCAACTCAACATCACCAAATAATTATTTAAGCAACCAAGAGATGGCGCTGAGATTACTCTACAAAACCACTCAATAGATGGCGCTGCTATTACCTGACATACATACTTGACTACTCTTGAGTCGTTATATATAAAGCACCTATCTCCCACTTTCAATGCAAATACCTCTGCCGCGCCTCTTTATGCGTTAGTATTCTATTTGCATGTATTTCTCCCGTATTGCATGAAGATTAGCGATTAAAACTTTTTCTGAATGACAATCTTAGAAACCACCTCAAGAAAGTAGGAAATAAACGGTTCGCAAACATTACAAATGTCACAAGAGCCTAGTCAGTTGATAAATAGAATTATAATTCTCTCGAATAACTGGCAAAAAACAATCTTTCGGAGCCAAATGTGAGAATCAAGTGTAATGTTATCTCATTCTTATCTAGTTTCATAAAATTAAGGAGAAAAGGCTAAGAGAAAGATTCTTGAGCATCAGAAAAATCAGTCGGTTTGGTGAAGAGAATATGGAGAGAAAAAAAATGTCGATGCGAATGATGCAATGAGAGGAAAAGGAATAAAAGAAGCGCCCTTCTTTCCTTGAAATGATGACGGGTGGAACAACTTCGTAATTGAACATGGCAGCTTCAGGCTACAAGTAAATGTTTCGAAAACATCACATGAGCATCTGAGTCAAAGGTGAAAGAGAAAGAACGATGTGATACCTATCGGGTTTTCTAAAGCAAAGGAACAGAAATCCTCACTAATCTCAGTAGTAAATTCTAAAAAAATTTTTATCATACGGAAAAGGAGAGAGATCCCGGAAGTTAACAATTCATTAATCTCTTAAAGGGCTAAATAGACGATCAATATTACTGACAGTATTCCCTGTACTGTCCTTAATACTGTCGGTGTGTCCATCATACGAACTTAGTGTCAGTACCTGAAAATGGTGGTCCTTGAAATCTAGTTTCAGCTATCAGTATGTGGGTGGGGCTTAAATTATGATGGTTTGTTCACTGGACTGCCAGTATTGTCAGTATTATCAGAAATCGGAAGAGGTACAATGTCTGACCAGCAAGGGAAACTACTCCTTCGGGAATTTATTTCAGCTTTCCAAGGATTACCAGAGTTATGGGATGTTCGAAGCGAAGTAGTAGTAGTAGTAGTATTAATAATAGTATTATTATTTATATTATCATTATTTATATTATCACCATCATCATCATCACCACCACTTCCTCCTCCTCCTCCTCCCCCTCCTCATCATCATCATCATCATCATTATTCTTGAGTGTACATAATAACATAAATTATGAAAATGTTACAGTTGCTGAATGACAATCTGTCGGATGACGGACAAAGTTCTGGTGCGAAAATTAATGATATGCCACAACCCAAGAAGAGAAAAATGAAGTACAAATCAGATGACCTTCTGAACTTAACCTGTAATTATCTTCAAAAAGATGATAGCAGGGATTTAAATACTGCACAAGCTTGGGCTAGCAAAGTAACGAATCTGCCACGAGATATATACTGGCTGAGAAATATATTAATGACATCTTATTTGAAGAAGAAATGGGGACGCTGACCAGAAATTCAGTGAAGATAATTGAATGCCGTAATGTAGACATTTTATCAGCATCTCGTCCTATGTCAGCAGCAAGCACTAGCACTAGTCATGATGATGGTGACTCAATGAACCATTCCATATCACAAATGGAACCTTTGACTCACTACTGCCATGAGTTTCAACCACAAGAATATATTGATAATTAATGTAATGTAAGATATCTTTGTCAAATAAAAAAAATATTACCATAAGCTAAAATTATAACCCTATTTATATTTACCTTGATGTAATCCTTGAGAGCAGTAATGATGATTTCTCAGGTTTCGTGCACTATTCCACTGAGTGTAGAGATTTTCCCATTACGCCGGAATAACACACCCGGGAAATGATTCTCCTGTTGCTAAATAGCAGGGGAGTAATGGACAGTCTTTCATTTTCAGAGATGTTCTCCCTCATAACAGTGTCTTTTTTTTAATAAGTTATGTATGGCCTTGCCATCTCCAAATGTTTATTGTAGGTCTTTTCATCCATCCGGAAATAACTTGGAAAATCATTCATACCGGTTGTCTTGCTTTCATTCTAAAGGTTTAATTGCGTGAAAATATTACGCTTACCAATCCAGTCTTTGACCCACTTTCTACGTTTGCGTCTTTTCTTTAGCTAAAGAGCCTTATAATTGCAATGCATGCTTTCCTCGTGTTTCTCATGTCACTTGAAAGCCAAGGGCACGACCATTCGACGCTGGTACACTGACGGCTCAATCAGAATTCAATAATGGACGTGTGTTCGGTGTACTGACAGTGGTTCACACCAATAGAATATTAATAGTCAGTAGTTTTACTGACAGTAATAAGGATCGTCTCTACCCCCTTTGAATCAGATCTAGGTTCAAAACATCAGTGCATCACATACCTAAAGATTATTATATAAAAAAGCTTCAGTAATACCTAAAGATTATTATTATATAAAAAAGCTTTCAGTAGGTTTCTCATTCCAAAGGATTTACTCTTAGAATTCCAGATATATCAGGAATAGCTACATAATGTTTACGAAAAGTTTTATATTTCCAAAGAGTTAACCAGAACGTTCATCAAGCGATACCATCAACTAAAGGTCTTCCTAGTTTTACAGAGTTAATTTAGGTTCCTATCATACCATCGCACATTCTCTTACACTTTGTATATAAATTTATAAATACAGTTTCCGACGGTGCAATTCTGCAGAATCGATAGCGTCTGAAGAACCCAAATCGACTCTGTAAAACTAGGAAGACTTTTAATTTACACACACACACACACACACCACACACACACACACACACACACACACACACACACACACACACACACATATATATATATATATATATATATATATATAATATATATATATATATTTATATATATATATATATATATAATATATATATATATATATATATATATAATATATATATATTAAACGAGCTTGATGGCGCACGGTACTCAGTGCTGGAACCCAGCGCTTTCCGTCATGTCTCGCCTACCCTCCCGATCCCCTACCTACCCCGCCCCCAACCGTGCAGACAAACAGGTTTGCAGGGGGAGAGTGGAAGTGTCATGTCTCCCCTACCTTCCCGATCTACCTACCCCTCCCCCACCCGGGGCGGACAAACAAGAAAGATCCACTCGGGTTTTATTATTATAGACAGATGGATAGATAGATAGCTAATGATGACTATAATTCAGGAAGAGGATATGCTTGTAGAAGACTAGAAATGTGAACAATGACTTCTTCGCATGGTAATCATGCAGTGCATCCACACAGAGGTAGCTTTCTCTTTGTTTTCTCATGGATACAAACAACCAACCAAAGCATATATGTTTATTGCTAACTGAAAGGATGATAATCGAACATTAAAATTTCTCTTCCTATAATAATATCTACCTCGTCATTTTCACAGCAGTTGATAGTCATTTTACTTTTATTTTGTTTAATTTTAAAAGTAACGATATTTTTACCCTCTGAAGCCACAATGAAACAAAAACAAAAGAAAGAATAATTTGGCCTCATTGACAGTTATGAAACCATTGCTACCTAATGATGTTAATTGTTGATATATTCTATAAAACCTGCAAAATTCTGTTTTTTTTTATTTCACTGTAATACAATACAACTAGTAAGTAATCTAAGTACTTAATTCACTAACACAAATATTAAAGATGTTATTTAAAAATGAAAGACCTCTTGAAATTGTATTTGCTTTGAATGATTTTCATAAAGTGTATAATCGTTCAGAGATGTCACAATAGAGATGAACATAAAACGTTCAGAGATGTCACAATAGAGATGAACATAAAAATAAAAAAATAAAAAAGGGATGATAAATGAAATTAGGACGAAGAGGTAAGAGCCTTTTGTCTCGCCCCAAAATCCAGTTTGCAGCGAACATTAATATTTCAGGAAGCTCACAAAAGCGAGGAAGAGGAAATCTGCATAACAACAGATATCCAAACTGAATTTTGAAAATTCCGCTCTGGAGAAAGAAAGAAAGAAGAGAGGAGAAATCGTGATTATCTGGTCCCTCACTTCTTTTATTTCTGGTCTTGACTGAATTTGGTGACTAGTCTTATTCATTCATATCTTTTCTTATTATCAAAATTAAGTACAGTACATTTTGACGTTTGCAAGGGAAGCATTAAGACGATAACTTATCGAAGTAAATGTATTGTTTTTGAACATGACAATAATTCTTAATATATATATATACTATATATATATATATATATATAGATATATATATATATATATATATATTATATATATATATATATATGTGTGTGTGTGTGTGTGGTTGTGTGTGTGTGTGTGTGTGTGTGTGTGTGTATGTATATTTTTTTTTTTCTTAGTACTTAAGCCCAGAGATAAATTACTGTTCAGTTTCAAAGTATCGATACCGAGGAGTTCATCCTGTGATTTCTCTACAGGTGGACAAACAAGACATTGACATCAATGAACTGTAAGCCCCTTATGGGAGTAGTGCCGCCAGTGCATCTTTAGTGGTGCACTGTAGACATTACTTAAGTTTCTTTGCAATGTGCCTTCGAGCACTAGTTGCAACCCCTTCAGTTCCTTTTACTGTAACTCCTTTCATATTCTCTTCACCCTTTCTTTCCACCCTCTCCTAACAATTGATTCAAAGTGCAACTGCAAGGTTTTCCTCCTGCTGCACCTCTTGAACCTTTTACTGTCAGTTTCCGTTTCTGCGCTGAATGACCTCATATGTCCCAGTGCTTGGCCTTTAGCCTAAGTTCTATACTCAATTCAAGTTAATCAATCACTGAGTAAGACCAGCAATGTGCCACTCAGGCGCACCTTGTTTGTGTAAAACACCGTTATTTACGATTCAAGTATTTACTTCTGTTGGTGGACCTGATACCTGACGCTTACGTATCAAGCCGAGAAGAAAATTGAAGTTTCAACGTCGTGAGCTTCATTTTGCCCCTAGCCACTTGCCTGAATTGTGTTTTAACACCAACACAGTCAAGATAGTTTTTTCGTTCATATAATATATATTTCACCGAGGAGAAAAATTCTGCAGATATATTGTCTTCACCTTGTAAAAACTTTTAAAAGTTATTTCTTTACTTTTTTCTCACAAAATAGCTTTTCGTGCATCTCTTCTTATAAAGGCAGTTATGTTTTGTTTTTTATTAACCTAATTAAATTTTGTATATGTATTCTTTGAAAGTGATACCATGTTGCGTTTATATGTCATAAGCAATTTGTGCTCAGACAGGGGCTCGCACATTATATAACATACATACTACACACACCCAAGGGTAGATGATCAACATACCTATTTGCAGCTCTCAAGCCTCAGTAGTTTTTAAGATCTGAGAGCGGACAGACAAAGCCGGCACAGTAGTTTTATTTTCAGAAAAATATAAATATGTTTCAAGTATTTCGTATCAGAGAAAGGATTGGATCTTGATCAGTTAAGTTGGAAAAAGGATTAATGCAACTACGGTAACATTCAGTGACACAAAACTTACAGTTTAATTATTCGTGATTTCTTCATTGCCTTTCCTGAAAATGGGAGGGACAAAAATCTTGAAGACGAATTTTTTATAGCCTTTAGAACTAAGAAGTTAAAGCCAACCCCAGCCCCAATTTGTGATCCAAATTATTTATGCAGAGGTTTGTTAAATATCCACTTTCTAGCAACTTTAAAGAGTACTAACGACTACAATGTCAATAGTTAATTAAGTTTATTCCCAGGTCAAGTTAGAGAATAAGCTGTCATCATGTTTCCAAAGGCAGCCTTACCTTAGAGACAGACTGCGAAAATTATATCCTTATAATAAGAAAATTTGATTTCTAAATCGTTAGTCCAAAAATTCCACGAGCTGACTCTCATTTCCTTTCGGTCATATTGAACCTGTTTGCAAAACTGGATGATTTTTAAGTAAATTGGAAAAATCCTGGCGTGCCAATTGTGCTTTTACATTCTTTTAATGGAACCTTTAATTAATTCTATTCCAGCGTGAGACAGATTCGTTTTCTATTCCAATTTCATCCACACCACCAGGATGATGCGACAAAATTTTCTCATTGCTTTAATGTTTCAATTTCTATTCATTTCTTTCTTAGGCTTCGAAAAGTATCATATTTTTATAGATTCGTTTATAGCTTTGGAATATCAAAGACTGAAAGACTAGTTTTCATTTTAAACTGCGCTGTACTGAATTTATCAAACACTGAGTAATGTTTTCAATAATAATCTCTGTTTGATAAATATATTATGCAGAAGTTTTTCACATTGTCACGAAGGAAGGTGAAACAACGGAGTGATTGTTCGGCCTCTCGACACAGCGGTCCTTAACTATCAGACTGTTGTGTCGAAAGGTGTAGGAGTCACTCCGATATATATATATATATAGCTAATATATATAATATATAATACATACATCTCTCTCTCGTCTCTCTCTCTCTCTCTCTCTCTCTCTCTCTCTCTCATATATATATATATATATATATAATATATATATATATATATATATATATATATATATATATATATATATATATATATATATATATGTATATATATATACATATATCTATATTTATATATAT
>NC_087210.1:12799515-12804515 GCF_015104395.2 Macrobrachium nipponense | reverse complement strand
TTAGTTGTGTAAGGTTTTAATATTTCTTACAGTTAGAAAGCGTCTTTTTAATCTCTCTCTCTCTCTCTCTCTCTCCTCTCTCTCTCTCTCTCTCTCTCGCTCGTCTCTAATCTCTCTCTTCTGTTATTTCTGGAGTCTCCTGAATATTTATTGACTAGTACTTAATTTTTTTGAAAAAGTAAGAAGTACAACTAGTATGTCATAACATTATGTAAGAGAGAGAGAGAGAGAGAGAGAGAGAGAGAGAGAGATAAGGACTGAAAACTACTACTGACTTGATAACTTAAAAATAATTACACACAAATCATGATGCATAGAATAGTAGCTATCATTTATCGTCATGATGATGATAATAGTGATAATACATATTATTACAAGGTCTAGAGAATGTATTCTCTAGAGCTTGTGTTAATATATCTATCATTATTAGCTGCATTCCCCCCTTGTCCAGTTCATACTGAGAATACCATAATCCCATAACCGCAGAGAACTTGACAAATCACAACCAAATGCCAACAATAAAAGCTGTAAGAAACACTGCGAATTAATGTAAAATAAACGTTGCTTTACAACGACTATACTGAAATTCAAGAGGGAAAGGAAGAGGAACGTCTTCACTGTTCGTATTGCGAAGGAGAAAAAAACAATGCTGCACTAAAAAGGCAAAGTGCATCAACTCCAAAAATGCGATTTTTGAGATTTTTATATCAATGAAATCTGCAAAAAGAGGCCAATCTTATCCTGAAGGTAGATTATTTGAAGGCAAAATGCATCACAACCATTCTTTTGCGCCAGAATGCATCAACTCCATAATGTTATGGACATGATGCATTTTGCCAGAAAAGGAAAGAAGCACATCATGGAGAATAGTGCGTTACACTATGGACATAATGCGCTTTGCTGAGATACAAAATCCATGATGAATTTTGGAATATGCAATATGCCCCACAAAAACAAAGGTTGCTCGCTAGGATTTGTAAAATGCCTGTCCAAACCCTTATATATTCCTTTCTCAATAATTCAGGAATTGAAATAAAGGTTTGCCAGACATTCTTTATTCAAACTCTTGGTTACAGCAGTAATAGGGGTCATTGTTGAACTGCTGAAAATTCCAAAGAGTCTATTGGGGGGATGAACAAAGTACAGTCTACAAAAGAGGCCGGCAATATCCCAGCAAATAAGAAAAATCACTCTGTTTATTATAAAACATATAGAGAAGTACAATCCTCAAATATCTCACTACAGGAGGGAGCATGCCCCAAACAGAAGGTACATTTCATCAGAAACAAACTTGAGAGAAATGTTTGTAGATTTCAAGTCACACATTCCAGAATATGATTGCACATACAGCACATACTATGCAGTGTTCAAGAAAGAAAACATTGGATTTGGTGAGCCTAAGGAAGACATCTGTGATGTATGTGCTGTTTACAAAAACCTCCAAGAGGATAAAATTACAGACAGTGTATATAATTCATAAGCAAGTCACATTACTAAGGTGCGAGAGGCTCGGAATGCCTACAATGAAGACAAAGAAAAAGAATGGAACTCAACGAGCAGAGTTTATGCTGTAGATCTACGGAAAGTTCTATTGTTGCCAATGATTAACGGCCTAAAGAGTTGTATATTCACTCCTCGTCTTATAGTTTTCAATGAAACTTTTGCCAGCATAAAGGGAAAAGAATCGAAGGAAGGGAAGACGGCTACAGCAAAAGACAAACATTATGCAGTACTCTGGGATGAATCAACTGCAGGAAGAAACAAAGAACATATAACTAATGCATATCTGTCTTTTATCCAGAAGGAAAGAGATGGAAATGACTTTGTTCTGGGCAGATAATTGTGCAGCACAGAAAAAAAATTGGAGCTTATATAATGCCATGGTAATTCTAGTCAACTCTGATAATGAAGTTAATAGCATAAATTTTAAATATTTAACCGCAGGCCACACATTCATGGCTGCCGATGGTATACATGGCCATATTAAAAAGTCCCTGAGGAGACAAGGAGATATATACGATTATGAAGACCTGAAAATGGTCATTCAAAACTCTGTCAAGCGACCTGAAACCTTTGATATCAACAGGAAGGATTTCTTTTTCAAGATACCGCAATCAATAACAGAGAACAAGGTCACAAGAAGAAACAGACATACCATACTTAGAAACTCTTGTAGACGTCAAGTTTGAGAAAGGGACAATAGGATTTCATTACAAGACAACTTTCAGCATGGATAATTATCAATTTTGCAACTTCATCAAAAAACTGTTGAACTATCAAGTGACTCCTTAAGACTCCCCTGGATAATTGTCCCCAGTGGTTTATTTTCAGTGAAAGAAGCAAAACATTGTGGAGAAGCTTGTATGCCAAAATGGCCTAAAACCAGAAGAGGATTCTGGATAAATATGCCCGAAAACTCTAGGAGGCGAAGATTTGCTGAAGAGTCATATATGTTGATCTGAAATAAAATTAGACTGTTTTTTCCTGATCCAAAATTAGTGGTTAATTTTCAGGTTAATTTCCAGAAATGTAAGGGTATCATAATTTTTTCTTATTACTAATACTGCAATCATTTTGAGGTGTTATTTCTTTGAGTTTTGAAAAGGAAATTTTTTAGGAATAATCTAAGAATGCCAAGTAAGACTGTAGCATTCAAGTATTTAACTAATTTTGGATTAATTTTTCTATCAAATGTATTGTGCAAAACTGAAGTTTATTAGTTTTATTTCAAAGTTATTCTATTTTTTTTCTCTTGAATCTCATTGAAAAAGATATGAATTTTTGTTCAATAAATAACAAATATTCTTTACCAGAGTCCAATATTTTTGCTTTAATAACCAAGTCAGAGCTTTACCTTTAAATGCCATATATTAAATTTCATCACTAAAACATGAGAAAAATAACACATCACGTAATTATCTAATAACATAGTAGCCAAGGTTTTCAGAGCAGAACGCATCATGTCCCACAATAGGACAAAGTTAGTCTGCTTTGGACAGCGAATTTGGGTATTGGTTTAAAAACATTTTGTGAAATTTAATGCAATAAAATACTCCTACCAAGGTTAACCCATATGCTGACAAAATTACAATATGCAGATAAAATTAGCAAAAGAATTATGATGAATCAAACCTTTATCATTGATTTTCTCAAAACTAAGATTTTGGAGTTGATGCGTTTTGCCTTTTGGGAGCAGAATGCTTCTCTGCATGACATTAAGACTTGTTATTTAAAGGTACTCACTCTTGTGATGAATAAATGGCTACATACCAGGAACACTAGTAGTCATTGTGTGAAGAGTGAGTTTACACGATATGTATAGTATGTATATATATATATATATATATATATATATATATATATATATATATATATATATATATATATATAATATATCATATATATATATCTATATATATATATACATGTGTGTATGTATCAGATGCTAGCTAAGTTATTTGGGCAGCAATGACCAATCATTATCTTTTGCTACAATTAGATGATCAACAATATAGTACTCAAACTATCATGAATTTTTACAGCTATATATCCTTGGTGTTTCCAAAATTTTTGGATTTCCAGAAATACCAGAAAGAGTTATGAGAGTTGTTTTGACTGAAACATTTAAATGAGCAATTTGATAGGAACAATGTAAAGGAATAGTGCCGCCAGTGCTCCTCACGTGGAGCACTGTAGGCGTTACTACGGGTTGTTGGCACTTGTCTTTCTACTGAATCGAAATGAACCCATCTCCACCATGACAGGTGATTGGTAAGTTTGTTACACGTGTCTAACTATTAATTTTTGTTACATCCACCCTTACAGTTGGTATAGATGGGCTTAATTCTCAGGGGTCAGGGTACAGCGTTGTTTCCAAACTATGTAGCTGTCGAATTCCACTGGTGACGAAGAATTTATTTCTTGTAATTCCATACGCAGTATGTATTATTCATACACCCATTTTGTATTTCATCATAATTGATCATCATTGACCTCATCTCTTCTATTTCCCCGTCTCTTACCTCTCCAGAAGCCGTTTCTTTACTCTCTAGTAGATTCTCTCCGGTGGATTGAGCCATCAGTGTCTTTGAATCACCTTTAAACGAGAGGCGGGTAGGCCATTAATGGACATGTAAGCATAAAGGGCCTTTGATGGCAGTGATTACTGATTAGTGGCTCAAGGCTCTTGACTCTGATTTTTTTATGTCTTAGTGATAAACGTATGAAATATTTCAGATGTAACTCTGATACCTTGTATTCATATGGGAAAATCTTCATTATTAGAAATTAACACCATACTTGATAAATTATAGTGAAAGAAGTTTCCAGGGATGCTGTCTTTTGAACTACGTGTTATGATGTTGCCAAATACTACATTCAAAAGAGATCGGTATGAAAGGTAAATCTCAACTCTGGCGTTTGAACATGGTCTAGTGAAAGGACAAATTATTCTAATTACATCCCAAAATCTCCACTTAGGTAATATATTTAACCACCTTCCTAATACTTCAATATTCCAGCAAGAAAGTTTCCTGATCGGTTTCGTGTGTCGGTTCATCATTGTCAGTTTCCCAGAGAATAATGTTTTAAAAGGATTAACTATATAGAATTCATTACTTGCCATTTTGAAAGACAAATTGTCAAGGCATTTCACAATGAATTTTTTTTTTAACAATGAAAGCAATGTATTCTAAATGAAAATATATGTAGCTCTAGATTTGTTGTAATCTTTTATAAATAATTTATTGAGTAAAAACTTAAAGGAAAAAAAATTAGTTCGTCGAAAGACCAACGTCATTTTACAGCTGTTAGGGCCATAAAAAATTTCTCAAGCAGACGAAGAAAAGGAAGTGACAATCGTGGGGTTATGATGACCTTGTTCACAGTTGTTAGTGTTATTCCGTTTATGGTTTGACAAGGTATTTGATTACAATTCTGAGACTAGGATCTCTCTCTCTCTCTCTCTCTCTCTCTCTCTCTCCCTAATTTATTGCAACAGT
>NC_087210.1:12787626-12799015 GCF_015104395.2 Macrobrachium nipponense | reverse complement strand
TATTACATCTCACCACCTATATTTATTTGCAGAGCATGCTCATATGAGACCATTTTATTAGTGCAGTTGGTCCACTGAAATGCTGATATATAACAAGAGAAATCAAAATCAATATCAACTCATTCAAGAATATATGCGAAAACGTATCAGAAAATATTTTAGAAAATATATTTCGAAAATTTGTTAAAATATATTCTAGACTAGAATAAATTATAATTTGGCGACCTTTAATGATAATTTTTTCAAATGAATGGGCGAAAACTTTTCGACTTGCTAATTATTCAAAAATTATTCAAATTTTTAATGAACGATATGTTCTTGGGGGTCATCCTAATGGAAAAAAAATCTACAGTATTTGCTGCAGTTTTCGTTTAGAAATAAATATTTAAATAAATATTTTGGGAAACCGTAAGAGACAGACACAAAAACTAAATTGATCTCTGATGTGTTTTTAGGTGCTGGGGTCACGTATGTATGCTTATTTCTATGCAAATTCATGCATTCTAATTACTGCCAAACTTTTCCATAAATCAGATTCACTTATTAAGTTCTGAGTCGGAAAATTATTATAATTAAATTTTGGCCTACATTGCGACAACCAAAAGCCTCTATCCGTACTAAAGTAAAGAGATTATTGGGTTGTTCTTAGGGGACAATCGGAATCCTTTTAGATATCTGGCAGTCACCAGTCCCATTGTCACAACATTTTAATAACTAAATCCCATCCCAAGGACGTGGGTCTAAGCTTTCTATAACATCGTGGAATTAGGTAGCATAATCACTTTAGGGTTAAATGCATAAAAACAGTCACCTCTTTTTACCACAGGGATAAAAATGAATGATGAAATAAACATTAGAATTAACCAGTTCTACTCATATGACTATAAAAGATATTCCAATTCAAACTCTGATGAACTGCACACTTATTATAGAATTACGAGGCAATTCAAATCCTGATTCTTGAAACCAGCGTAATACAAAAGATGGAGCTTGAAAGTAGTTCCCAGTTGCGTAAAATGCTCATTCGAGTGATTAGTTATTTCAAAGAACTTATTTTCTCTTGGATTGGATGCTAAAAAAAACACCTTATACCAAATCATTCGTGGTATCTTAAAATTCATATCTTGATGTACTTAAAGCTCTGAAATATATTTCTAAATATATCAAAACACTTCAAGATTTTGAAGAAAAAGCAGAATGTCCTAAAATCCACCCCCTTCTCTCTCTCTCTCTCTCTCTCTCTCTGCCATATGCCAGATCATATCGAAAGGGGAATTTGTATATCGATCACATCGTGAGATATGTTAAAATTACCATCAAACAGATGGCACACCATACATGTCTGAAGCTGGCTTAATGAGCGCAGTTCAAGGCTGAATTATGGAATGATCTGTAAATGGAATGGGTGGCATGTATCAGTGACCGGACGCTGAGGCGAATTGGAGACGCTGAGTATATACTGATTCTGTTTTACTGATCGGTCTTGTGAGATGTGCGGCTGCTACAGCAGCAGCAGACTGTTAAAAATCGGCATCCTATCGAGGCTGCATAGCATATGACCACACACAGACACACACACACACAGAGAGAGAGAGAGAGAGAGAGAGAGCGAGAGCATAATTAGAGTGATGCTTTCTCACACAAACTCTTCCATACCTATATGAATTTTTTTTTTCTTTTTGCTTTCCCCGAAAACCGATTCATCATACACTTCATGGAATTGCTTTGTACATTTTTCATATATCTGCATTCCAATGTATGGGCGTCCAAGTTAAAATTTGGCGATTGTTTTCTATATAAATATCTTATCTTTTGCATTTCAGATATAAAAGTTATTGCTTATAATTGTGGATGAGGGCTGTCTTTCAATATACCTTTTCGCATTTTATTTTGCTCATAAATGTGGTCTAACAAAATTCATTCCCACCCCCCTCCCGCCTCGGCCCCACACACACACAAACAACACACAAGTCCATTTCCATTACGATATAATTTTGACTTGGTACTTCACTTCTAAAATTACGTACGCAGCCTCGAATTGATTTAATTCCTCTGTGACGATTATTGACAATGAGAGTGGTTTTCAATTTATTTAATTCTTAAGTAATGAGTTATTTCCTCTATTGTTTCACTGACGCTCACCTTCCTCTCTCTTTCTCTCTCGGGAAGCTCGGAATGAGAAGCATTGATGGCGTGAAGTGATTTCCTGAATGTGATGGAATATCAAATGGGATTTCTTTGGCTGTGGTAAACGAGAGAGAGGAGAGAGAGAGAGAGAGGGGAGAGAGAGATAGAGAGAGAGAGAGAGACGAGATGAGGAGAGAAGAGAAAGAAGAAGAGAGAGAGAGTTGAATGAACAAACCTGAATACCTGAACACTATTAGTTAACACGATCCCACTCAAACCTCTGAGTGAATTGTATTTTTTTTCTTTTTATTGTAAATTTATACATCCATATATATACACATTTTTACACAGACATCTCATGTACAATATAGTCTTTGCACAGTATACGTATGCTCTATAAAGGACTACAATATGTGGTTAACCCACAACATAAAAAATACATCAGTGTGGGACCGTGTATTGCTCCTTCCTCGCCAGAGGAGGATCTTACTGTCTATCAGCCTCCCCCTCCGAGGGGGACTCTTATGGAGTGCTCACCGGCCCCTAAGAGAAACCCTTACATATAAGAAGCACAAATTCAAGTTACTTTGTTTTTGCTATTCTCAAAGAAGGCCTTTTTGCTCATAACACCGTCTCCATGAAGTCTTCCGTGACTAACTTATTAATCTTTTGCCCATAAACTGACTTTAACATCCTTTTACAATAATTAAGCCTACCTTTGAAATAATGAAGACATGCTTTGCGTACATACGTCTAAATGCCATTCTACGTTTTTTTGCGTTTCGAGGAGGGAAACTGCAAATCACTAGCGCGCTTTGCATTTTGAAAAGTCTAGTAGTTCCTGGCAGTAAAGGAAAGAGTTTGGTAAGGGTTGTTCCCTATTTCCCTGACCAATCTTTCTCTCTCTCTCTCTCTCTCTCTCTCTCTCTCTCTCTCTCTCTCTCTCCCCTCATGTTTTATTGTTAGTCATCCCTCGGATTTCTCCTTCGGTTAACATGTATGAAAATATATTAATTCCGATGAAGAACGAATTGGATATTAAAGGAAATTTGCAGCTTAATGCGTATATACATACATACTTAATATATATATATTAATTATATTTTAATATTATATATTAATATAATTATATATATATAATAATTATATATATATCTATATATAGAATAAATATATATATATATAATATATATATATATATATATATATATATATATATATATACATATATATATATATATATATAATATATATATATATATATATATATAATAATATTATAATAATTTCGTCGGCTCACGGTCGCGAACCCAGGAACCAAGAAACCAGGACGTACAGAGAAGCGCTCTGACCACACAGCTATCACGTGATAGCTGTACATCCTGATTCTTGGTTCCTAGCTTCGCGCCCGTGAGCCGACGAAATTATCATCAACTAAAAAATTCCCCTTCTGTTAAGATATATGAAAAATATATTAATTCCGAGGTAGAGCCAATTAAATATTAAGGACATTTTGTAGCTTAATGAGTATATATATAGGAATCACGGTGATGTGATAAGACTCATACGCCTCATGATGTATCCTCAAAGATAGAAAATAACATAGGCTATAACACATAAAAGTCAGTAATATACCACATTAATTTATTTATTTATATTTTCTTTACAGTGTTTACTATAGCGAAAAATTAAATGGAAAACTCGAGACACCTACCAAGGCAAGAGCTAAAAAGTTAAAGAGGAAATTGGAAATTAAAACACGAAAACACCTGTACCGAACGTGGACTATCAACAAACAGGTAAGTAGGCTATAAACAGTTGGGTAAATGAGAATGGTTATTGACTAGGATAGGCACTTAAAAAATGAAAGACAATTACCACAGTGATACCTGGATAAAATGAACAGACAAAACAGTAATGCCTGCATAAATAGGAAAGTCAGATCAGTAATACCTTGATAAAAAGGGACAGTCGGCACAATGCCCACAGAAAGAGGGTCAGACAGCACAGTAATACCCGGATAAAAGGGACATTTACCACCGTAATATTTGAATAAAGTGAGTCAGTACTGCTATACCTGGGTAAAAGGAAGTCAGCACAATAGTACCTGGATAAATGGAATGGTCACCAAAGTAATGCCTGGATAAATGAGACAATCACTACAGCAATACCAGGGTAACAAAGACAGTCAGTACAGTAATACCTGGAAAAATGGGACGTGGGCACAGTCATCCCTGGATAAAAGGGACAGTCACCAAATTAATATCTGGATAAATGGGACAGTTGCCTCAGTGATAATTGGATAAATGGGAGTCACCCCAGTAATATTTGAATAAAGGAGACAGTCAGAGTTTTCCAGGGCAGCGCCAGGTTTTTCAGCTAGTATTATATACATACATACATACATACATACATACATACACACACACACACACACACACATATATATATATATAATATATATATCTTATATATATATATATATATATATATGTGTGTGTGTGTGTGTGTGTGTGTGTATGTATGTATGTATGTATATAATACTAGCTGAAAAAACTTGGCGCTGCCCTGGAAAACTCTGACTGTCCCCCCCCTTTATCTAAATATTACTGGGGTGACTCCCATTTATCCAATTATATATATATATATATATATATATATATATATATATATATATATATATATATATATATATATATATATATATATATATATATAGTGTGTGTGTGTGTGTGTGTGTGTGTGTGTGTGTGTTTGTGTGTGTCTGTCTGTCTGTGTCTGTGAGGGTGTGTGTGTGTGTGTCCATAACGGGAGATAAATGAATCACACCATTATGTGTTTCAGTCAACAGGCTTACAGAACAACAGTTCAGCATAGACAATTGTGTTTCATACGTAAGGTTGTAATGGAGTGGTAATGGAGAGAATGAAAATTAAATTTGTGAACAGACGATGGAAATCCTGACCTGACGTGAATAAACTACAGTCAATTTTACTTCTCTGCAGTGGTTATAAGCAAACATTTCCTCTCAAAGGAAAAGGGTAAACAAAAGAAAAATCAGTCATTTAAGGCAGAATAATTGAAATGGTTGATATGAAACCTGATTCAGGATCCTAAAAGAAGAGTTAACGAAAGATTTTGATCAGTTAATTGAGCTTTGCAGTAATCCACGTAAAAGGGGATTTCATAAATGGTCTGGAAAGGTTTTCTGGATATCAGTGGATTAATTCTTGATGCCATTAGCCATTTCATGGAAATAAGTACGATGAGAAGGGGCGAGCTGATCTCCTCGTTATTTCTAGTTTTAAGCTGAAAAAATTTTTTAAAATGGAGAAAGTTCCTTCTCTCATCGATTAATGGAATCTAATCAATCCAAAGCTGTTTGCATAGTAGTCGGTATGACTTTTTTTGTTTTAGTTTTGAAAAAAATAAAAAAGAGACTTTTATTTTTTTTTATTTTTTTATTTTTTTTTTTAAATAAGAACGAACACTTAGGATGTCTCCTGTATTGAACGCTACTCTACTTATGATGTCTCCTTGTTTAGTAGGAAGATATTTGTTCGATGAAAATGTAAATTTTTTACGAATATTTCACGAACATTTAAAACTACTTTATAGAAGTGACGACGTCTACCTCTATTTCATTGATTCCATTTTCATTTCAAACTTCGTCATTTAGAAGAAAAAACCCAACATTCGGTGATAACAGGGCATTTGGTTCCTTCGTATACATCATAAAATGTTATTATAACCCTGTTAAGTTTTAAGTTAATTTAAAACACTTGGATTATAATCAAGTGTTTCAACACTAAAGTATCTAAGTGTCAATATGATTTATTCATACTTTCCAGGATTGCGTCGTGCAAGGAATGTTTCTATCTACTGTAAATTGTCTTATGAACTGCCAAATAAAATAATGTTTAGGCAACAGAGCTAAAATGTGTGGCAAAGTCATTAAATTTATTCAACCTGGTAGCAAAAACCCAGTCTCTTGTCAATAATTTTAAGTGGCCAATTGCTGTCCAGTACGTCCAAGCTCACATTATTCAAAATCTTTAGCTAATCGGCTTTTGAATATTTTCGATGTTTGAAAAATATTTCACTTTACCGTTCATCCAAGAATTGTGTTAGCTTTTCCTGGTCTTGACATGAAATTTGCCATCATGAATAAAATACTGTTGCTTTTGGTTTCCTTGTTAACAAGATTGAATCGGTTTCGGCACCTCTTCCGCCTTCAAGGTGATTTCACTCTCCCCCCCCGGTAATTTCGCTAAAAACGAAATGTCGTTTCTTACTTTTACTCATTCATTTCCATTGGTAAGCAGAAGTCAGGGGAATGTCTTTGTTCACTTAATTATTATGAAAAGCTAAACAATTTACAGTTATTTGTTGGAAATGTAAACACTCGTTTATTTTTCAAGCATTTGGCCTTCAAAAATAGATCAACGCAAAAAAAATTTGAGTAAAAAAATTGAGTGAACTTAGGAACATTGAGATTTAAACAGTTGTTGTGACGCCTCTGATAAAGATCAATCGTTTCACCGTCAAATTACATGGGCTTTTCCTATTTTCTTTCCACTCCCTTACTGTTGTGCCGTCGTACACGAATATTTTTTTATTAACTCATCACGCTTAGCGGGGACGTATTTTCGGCTTCCGGTGTCAATTACAAAAAAGCATTATTAATGTAGTCACTGGTGACGACTAGGTAAATACTCTCAGATACGTAGGTGATAGGATTTTATCCATTTCGAAATGATTAATTCAATATTCACAATGATATAGACGACATGAATATGTAGAACCATAATTTCTGAGGAGTCGCCGTTGCTGCAACAGGTAACGTGAACATAAATCCTCTCGATTTAGACAGACAATATTGACCGGAGTAAGAACCTATTCTCTATTCTGGAAATATTTACTCTGCATCTATACACTTCATCAGTGACTGAGTAACGACGCAGTTTTCAGACTTAACGGATGGCAGCCGGGAACTAAAGTTACATAAGAGATATCGGCCTCATCCCGTGTTATCAAATCCCTAGGATATGGTTTGTATGGTTACCTTCTATTCCTTTACTATATCTAGCAAAAATATATCGCTATAAACCTTCCTAATTTGTTCCCCATTTTTAAAAATATTTTCCAAAAATTCACAGAAACATTGTCACATTGTTAATAAAAAGCAATTAAATTTCATAAACATGTCAGGAAGTATGTTTATAATAATTAACTAACCTGTGAATACTTATCAATGAAGGGAATGGTTATTCATGCGCAAATATTTCCCACAAACATCAATTTAACACCACACATTTCATAAACAGTAATGAATAATTGAACATGATATTAATAATCTTAACAAACATGTGAAAACGGCTGCAAATAATAATGATAATGTAAATTATTAAAAAATTACCAGAAAATTTAACATTTAGGCTTCTAGTTAATAAACATAAAACTCCAAGACGTGTGTCGGTAATAATCCTCTGCGACTTGTGAATAATGATCAACAATGAAAATAATGGTGATTAACAGATAATCCTTAGGATGAAAAGGCATGAATGAGACGGAGAATGGGTAAAAAAAATTTTGTACTCACCAAAATTTTGTTAGTTCTTGTTTTGTTTAATATCTTGTGGAGTAGTCAGTTGCGTTAATTGTTTTGATAAGTAGGGTAATGTTGAAAAGTCAACACCTCAATTTGCTCTTGTATTACGGTGACGTTACAGTAAGTTATGCTATTAAGTCCACGGCGACCCATACCCAACCGAAGTCTCTGAGTTTGGCAGTTTTCATGGTATTGGAAGCCCTAGTATATTTATTTTTCATTCTGTGATTTTTGTTCTTGTTGAAGATGAGAAATATCTGTTCGTCATTTACTATAAACAATGTCTTCGTGAGCCGCTCACAGGTGATGCAGGCATCCTTCTTCACGAGACGAAACCAGACATGATATTGATGAATGAAAAACTGGTGATATTTTTCTAACTTCACCAAGGAGACAACAGGGCAGCTGACATCCATCCATACAAAATATTTTTCGTACTGTGCCCAGATCGTCGGGCTATGTATACTGAGGAGGCCTTGAACAAACCCGTCTTTCGTTGTATGCGTTCATGTATGACCAATTATTTTCTGTTATTCAGGTTCGTGTCCCTTATGTTGTTATTGTTGTTCATCCTCCAAACAGCTTTTCAGCAATAACTTTGGTCCTGATAACAGTTACTGCATGACCAAAGAGGAATGCAGCCTTGTAGTGTGTTATTTCAGTGCCATTGAAGGTCACTTCTTGCTGTCTTCGGCCTTGCTTTGCTTCCTCAAGATAGTTTCCTTTGCATACTTCTTTCAATTTTTGAATTATGAGCTCTGCAAGTTTCAGTACCCCTTTGGCCAGTACTCACTAGAGATCACACTAATCACCTTAACCCACCCTTTGGAAAAACAGTCGTTCTTGCAGAGTTGCAAGGGAGACCTACCTCTTGGATGAAGCAGTTTTCTTGGTATCGCTGTTTTTAACAAAGTTTTGGTAAGAAAGGCCAAGGGTCTTTTGTCATTCATCTACATGGGCAGACTGTTCCTGGTCTATGAACCCTGTTTCTTCCAGTTACCTGCTTGCTGCATCAGTGGTGAAGGCGATGGATCATCACAATCATTCGTCATTAGGCCTATCACTGTAAATGAGGTGTACCCAATCGTCATCTGAAATATCAGTTACTCTCATCGTCATCTGAAAAGTCACTGTCACTTTAAGCATAATAATAATGGATCTTGTTCTCTTACTTCTCATTAATACAATGGCTTTTATATTTAACCTCACCTACTAAGTCACAGCCTTGCTCAATAACAAAAATATCACCAAGATCCACTACCGGAAAAGGGTTAATAATCGTCACTATCAACGCCATCTGAACACAAAACATCATTCAAAATAGATTTACCGTTACTATAGACACCACCTTTGCCACCAACACCCGGAGCACCTTCACTTTTTACCTTTTTTTTTCACACTGAACACATCCATACAATCTTCGACACCTAAGCTCATTATAGTGATAATATTATCGCTTGAAGATTAATAATACTGATGACAATTGCGATAAGTTGTCTATTTACAGACGAGATCACACGACTACTGAATACAAGGACGAGCCGAGGAGTGATTGGCTAGCTGGCTAGCCGGCCGTCGCTAGGCGTATGACAGTTTTAGTGATAGGTTACCCTTACAACGCCCCTCTGGAAACAATTCCTATAATACTATTCTCTATGAAATGCATTATATATAGTGTTTCCTAAAACATGGTACTTATCGAGTTTATTCACACTCACAATTGTACAATATGTATACGTATGTGTGTGTGTGTGGGTGTGTTGAGTTTGCATTGTAACCCTAGGTGCTCATTTCGCTCCGTTAATAGGATTTGAAATCCTAAAAACATATTTGAATACCACTGAGTAGCAAATGCTGCCTTTCTTAATTGCTATTATTTCATTTCTCTGCTATATACAATTTTATCTACTTCATTTAATAATATTTAGTGTACTTCTAAAATGAAATGATGTTGTCTACAAAAAAGCAAGAGGAAAGTTGTTGCTGCTTCCCGCATTCCTTCATCTTCCACGTTCATCATACGTGAGATGAGAGCTTAAAAAGTTAAACAAGGAAACGCCCCGCGATTCTATCTGCTTTACCAAAAGCAATTCTCTTCCATGATGACCGCTCTGTTTCCTCGCTAATGTCATTCATAGATTCGTTTTTAGTTAAGGGCGCTCAATTCAGCTACAAAGTCGCCAGGCCGCCACTTTCCACATTATTGCTCTCTCGAAATCAGCAGTGTTAGAAATGCTTCGTTTAATGGCATTTTGCGCCAACCTACCCTACATCGGATTTGACTTATCTTTATATTTTTGTATCCATAAATAGCCAAATCCAAACCTGATTTCGGTGATAGGCTTTATTCATTTATCTTTCGATCTTTTTTTTTATCAACACTGAGAGGAATAGATAATCTGGTTGCCTGGTCCCTTAGCTTATGCACTGAATATGCCCAGATGTTTGCTGCCTTTGACACTGATAAAAATGCCCAGATGTTTGCTGCCTTTGCCACTGCGAATTTCAAAATACATGAGTAGTCTTATAAAATTGCGTATCACTACTCGTAATAATGCAAAGAACTACAACGTTTAAACTTTTGGGGTTATCAATACTGGCAGCGTCAGCTAGACTGGTATTCACGCTCGTAACTTTTGACTCGAAATGAGCGCTGGGATGATATGACATTCCGAAAGAAGGAAGGAACGAAAATTTGATACCGTCATCCTGAATCTAAGATATTTCCGAGAGAGAAAATCCATTTTCCGCTTGGCGATTCTCCCTTATTTTTGTGCTTGCATCTGAAATGGAAGGTTTGCGCTTTTTGATGTTTTATGCCGATTGGGGAGAACACTCCAATTCCTTTTATATCAGTGTAATCTCCCATAAAATGAATATACCTGGAGTCTCATTTTCTGAGGAATCTCTCTCTCTCTCTCTCTCTCTCTCTCTCTCTATTAGGAATATATATGTATATAATATACTATAATATATATATATATAGATATATATATATATATATAATATCTATATATATATATTATATATATATATATATATATATATATATTAATATATATATTAATATATATAGGGTAGTTCGCAGATCCGGGGACAGATCTGACAATTCCAGAACCATTACTCCAAATAACAAAATGCATAGAATAAAAGTTGTCCAGAATTCCAATATACCAGAAAAGTCACTTTATCCGACTATTTTACGCCAAAATACCATCCGCCGATATTTCCCGTGAAACTAATATTTTTCTAAGTACTACCCACTTGATGTGAAGGCTGACACGGCGGTCCGAGCTCCCGTAGTTCTTGAGTTGGCCGCGGACAGGCGCTGTACGTCGGCCCGCCCCCAACGCGGAAATTTTAAACCAAACCAATCCTGTATCAGGTTGACCCAGGTCATTCCAAGGGACATGGATTAACTTCCTCCCAACCAATAAAAACGTGTCCCATGAATATGAATCAGACAATCATACCTGCAGTCACAAAATTTGCCCTTTCCGTTCTACACCGCCGCCAGGATAGAACTCATTCTGTATTGTTTCCGAAAAGTGTTACTGCTGACCAGTTTGATCAATATACACATTTGTATATTGGTATCCTTCTCGAGTTTTTAAGAAACACGGACGAATTTATGAAGTGGCTATATAGGGA
>NC_087210.1:12780126-12782626 GCF_015104395.2 Macrobrachium nipponense | reverse complement strand
CTATCAACCAGGGGACTGCAATCTTGGTAATTAGGAATGTTGTCTTTTTATTACGACTTGCAGGTGATTTAGCCATGATTGTAAAATCAGAACTCATAAAAGACACTTCTATGCTTTCATTTAAGCTTGTTGGTTGTCTCTGTAAAATTAAGCGTTCAGAGTTATAGCCTGATATTATGGTGCACAATATGTGGAAAATTTACTTCGGCATTAATTTAATCATAATTAGAAAAAGATTGTTTTCCTTATAATATACCTATAATTTATAATTTGAAGAAGTTGCAGAGATACATTCACAATACTCTCTCGAGATCTTTAAGTGTGCAACGGACCTTTTAATAAACAAATTTGAAGTGTAGTCAGGTTTAAGATGGACAATCAGAGCTCCGTCCACTCAAAAAAAAAAAAAAAAAAAAAAAAAAAAAATGAAATCGATTGCAAAATGTCTACGTACCTACTTTAATTACCCATGTTCCGTTCTCCGTTCTCCCTCAGTTCCAACCACAAAACTGCTTTAAAGCTTTAGTATTGTACATCATTTTCCATTCATAAACTTCCTGGTACGAGAAATTCTTTGTTATCAAGGATTCTAGCATATCTCATATCTTTATCCCTCGCCTTAGGAAAACCGCCCCCACTTCTCTCTCTCTCTCTCTCTCTTCTCTCCTCTCTTCTCTCTTCTTTTTCTCTCTCTCTCCAGCCATGTACACATGGACACATTAATCTTACTAGTGAGAGGATCAGGGCTTGATCTCTGCTCACGTTCTCATCATCAAACTCTGTGATTGATGGTAAGTCGACAGTATTGGATGTAGCTGAGAGAGAGAGAGAGAGAGAGAGAGAGAGAGAGAGAGGCCATGGAAATGAGTACTACATCAGTTTGCGACCAACAATTATTATGTTGCCATCAAAATCAGAAGGCTTAACGAATAAGAAAACAAAAAGTAACAAATTTCCTCAGGAGTATATTTTACCTTTTGTAATATTCGTCTTCCTTCATTTTCCCACAGGATTTTAATGTTTCCATAGATCAGATTTCATAGATAAATAGCAATAGCTTCTCCCATCTCTCTCTCTCTCTCTCTCTCTCTCTCTCTCTCTCTCTCTCTCTCTCTATGGCTTACAAACACGACGATTGCCAGGACAACTAATAGAAATATTCAAAATACTGAAAGGCATAACAAAAGTAGACAGTAACCTATTTACGTTAAACGGAAACCAAACAAGAAATAACTGATGGAAACTAAAACTGAAGAGATACAACGCATCCCACTGTGGGAACTTCTTTACATACAAGATATGTGACACATGAAATAAACTGCCATCAGAAGTTGTAAACAAACAGTGTGGAAGAGTTTTTAAAAAAAGCTAGACAAAATCATTGGGACACTGTGAATGCACAGTGAAACCTAGTCCTACAGATAAGTGAGCACACGATTTCTCCTCGGATGGACTAAGAAGTCTACGAGACATCCTAATCCTTGTAACTGTACCTCTCTCTCTCTCTCTCTCTCTCTCTCTCTCTCTATTGATGAAGAAGCGCTTTCGACAAGCATAATTTTCATCCTCTGATTTGTCGACTGGAATATAGAATTTATGCCAAAGGCCAAGCAATGGGGCCTATGAGGTCATTCAGCGCTGAAACGGAAATTCACAATAAGAGGGTCTGAAGGGTGCAACATTAGGAAAACCTCGCAGTTGTATTGTGAAACAATTGTTGAAGTGGGTGGAAAGTCAGATGGAAGAAAGATAATTGAAAGGATGCAGGAGGAGTAATGAAAGAGGTAGACACTAGGGGTCGAAGGGACGTAGCAAAGAACCTTAAGTAATGCCTACAGTGTACCACGTGAGGTACACTGACGGCACTACCCTCTTCTGACTCTTGACGCATCCCCGGCAATTTGATTCACTCATCACTCATCATCCATACTGTCCCTCTTTCCCTTTGATGGCCCTAATTTTACTTCACATTCTTCCTGTATTTATAGATCCAGACGGGACTTGAAGTCAAATGAGTTCATCAGGATACGAGACTTTTCTCAGAGCAAAATTCGTCAATACGAGAAGCAGGTACACGGATGATGCCGCGCGAGAGTTCTTTTTGAAATCAGATTTCCCTGCAGGCTCTTCTTGCTTTCTATTATGAGGTCGTAAGTTATTTTTCTCGAAAAGACTTTGTAACTTTCGTATAAATTCTTTTTCCTTTTCGTCTTTTATCTGCTTCATTTCAACCGTATGATACAATGCGATATCCCGCTCTGATGGAAGGGGTCGTTATCTTGGGAGGAGAGTTCATAAGTTTTTGAATCTCGAGTTAACCTTGTCAGAATGACCTGTCTGAAAGTTGATACTCATGATGATGATTTAAAAACAATATAAATTTAAGTGATATTATATATGCTCGAAAGTACTTATATCTTGATTTACCTTGCAATTAAACTGAATAACTGATGTAGTGTAATATGGCGTAAGCCAACAGCGTATAGAACCGCCACACAAA